>NW_015168736.1:0-3155 GCF_001447785.1 Gekko japonicus | reverse complement strand
GGAACCTCTTGATGACTGTTTTTTGTTTCTTGTCCTTGGCCCTTTCGGTCTGTTGGTTATGGTCCAGCTCCCCCTCTTCCTGTCACATGACTCTGATATCACATCCCGGGATGCTCCTTTGTGAGTGACTGGCATTAAAGCTATGAGTGAGCAATTTGGCTACTGCATAAATTAGTTTGCTCTGGAGGCATCTTTCCTGAATTAAGGCAAAAATGTATGAGCCAGAGGCAAAAACACTGTTAGCTACCTTGCACTTAGAGGAAACACTGGACAAAACCCAGGTGCCCTCAGGAGGTCCACCAGCAGGGCCAAAACTCCAGGAGCCCTCCCACTTTTGCCCCCCAAGCACCAAGAATGCAGAGCATAACTGTGCCAGACATAGGAACATATGAGAAGCCATGTTGGATCAGGCCAGTGGCCCATCCAATCCAACACTCTGTGTCACACATCAGCCAAAATACCAGGTACCCTCAGGAGGTCCGGCAGTGGGGCCAGAACACCAGAAGCCCTCCCACTGCCCCCCCAAGCACCAAGAATACAGAGCATCACTTGCCCCACACTGAGAGTTCCTATCTATACCTTGTGGTTAAGAGCCACTGGTAAACTAGCAGCACCACAGAAGGCCTGCCCCTAGCACTGCATCAGCCTACTATTGTAAGGTAAGCACAAATGGGAAACCATATACAAAAGATAAATAAACTGTGTCACACATCAGCCAAAAATACCAGGTGCCCTCAGGATGTCTGGCAGTGGGGCCAGAACACCAGAAGCCCTCCCACTGCCCCCCCAGGCACCAAGAATACAGAGCATCCTTTGCCCCAGACATAAAAAACATAAGAGAAAGCGAATGCTGGATCAGTCCAATGGCCCCTCCAGTCCAACACTCTGTTACACAGGGGCCAAAAATACCAGGGGCCATCAGGAGGTCCAGCAGTGGTGCCAGGACACCAGAAGCCCTCCCACTGTTCCCCCCCAAGCACCAAGAATACAGAGTATCCCTTGCCCTAAACATAAGAGAAGCCAATGCTGGATCAGGCCAATGGCCCCTCCCATCCAACACTCTGTTACACAGAGGCCAAAAATACCAGGGGCCATCAGGAGGTCCAGCAGTGGGGCCAGGACACTAGGAGCCCTCCCACTGTTGCTCCCCCAAGCTCCTGGGGTGGGAGCCTCATCCACGCCACTCCAGGCAGTGCGGACGAGGCAGGGACGGGGACGGGGGCCTCATCCAGGCAGCGCAGATGAGGCAGGGAGGGGGACGGGGCCTCGTCCGCGCTGCTCCAGGTGGCGCGGACAAGGCAGGGTTGGGGACAGGGCCTCATCCACGTCGCTCCAGGCGGTGTGGATGAGGCAGGGACGGGTGCCTCATCCTCACCGCTCCAGGCAGCGTGGACGAGGCAGGGAGGGGGCAGGGGCCTCATCCACGCTGCTTCAGGCGGTGTGGACGAGGTAGGGATGGGAGCCTCATCCATGCCGCTCCAGGCGGCATGGAAAAGACAGTGAGGGGGGGGCAGACCTCGGCAGGGCCAGGGGAAGTGGAGGAGGAGGTGGGCAAACAACTTACCTTCCTTCTTCCGTGTCCTCGTGGCACTGACTGAGGCCTGCTGGGAGCAGGGGGCGGGGCTTGGTCATGTGACAACCCCTCCCCCGTGCTCTTCACTCTTGGAGCAGCGCTCCGGAGAGCTCCGGTCCCATCCGACCCCTGGCCTAGGGTGATTCCGCAGTAGACCTTAAATCCCGGTTCAACCCTGTCCCCAAATTTACATTCTACACTACACGTGGGTTTACCCCTGTAATTGTCTTGGGGTATTTTATGTTTCTACATTACATTGAGGTAACCCTGGTTTCGCCCCATACTCATCCTGGGATGAATGGATGCTGTTATAACCAGTGACAAATCCAAGGTATTGTGTCCCGAGTTGAACTCGGATAAAACCAGGATGTGATCCAAGTGTCGAAATGACCCTGCTCATCTAATTCCAAGCAAATTGTCTGTCTTCCTTCCAGTTAGACAAAAAGGGAGGGGGGGAATTGCAAAAAAACCAAACAAATGTTGGTTCTGTCTAAGGAACCTGAAAGAGGTAGGTTAGGATCAGAGCATCCCAAAGTTTTTATTCTTATGTGTTTGTCTTGCTTTTTGAATATGAATAGATGTAGATTTTAAAAATCCAGATATTATAAAGCAACAAACAAATCAGCAACCTTGCAAAACAAAAGTGCTAATGATTTATACCACCAGGATCCCATGACAGAATGACACCAACTTGTCTTTAGCTGCTGTTGTATTCTCTTTGTTCCTTTCTGCAGAGTTTGTTGAATATCAAAAGTCCCCTTTTAATCAGAGAGCCTGAGAAGCTGACTCGGCCAAGTGTTACATGCTTCCCTGGTGGGTTCTACTTGCCTGCCTTCCACCGTG
Source organism: Gekko japonicus (assembly GCF_001447785.1). Lineage (NCBI taxonomy): Eukaryota > Metazoa > Chordata > Lepidosauria > Squamata > Gekkonidae > Gekko > Gekko japonicus. The sequence continues at coordinate 739 of NW_015168736.1, read as the reverse complement.
GCACCATCCTGATCTTCTGGAGCTTCTTCAGCCTCAGAATGGGTTAAGGTGGAGCTCAAATGCACTCCCAGGGTGCACTCTTACCCTGGCTGGTGGGTTCCCCAAGCATAGAAATCCCCTCCCAGTCCTGTCCTTCCTTGGCCTCCTGAAAGCTCCTTTATTTAAAGAAGGTTGCTCCAACCCCCTTATCATGCCCAACCCAATAAGACTTTTTCCAGGTCCTGGCCCCACTCCCTAAATCCCCCTCACCTTTCTAGGTCTCTTGCAACCCAATATGGTTCAGATGCAGCTTTTCAGCAAGTTCCACACCCCCAACCCAACCGTGCACACCCAGCCACACTCAAGTTGGCCCTGTGGCTTTCCTCCTCAATGGGTGTCACCCCAGCTATCTTCCTGTTCTGGGATGAAGCATGTTGACTCCTGCATGCTCCCCACCGCTCACCTCCACCAGCATCTGTCTTCCTTTGCTGCCTGGACCCCAACTCTAGAGGACAAAGCAGAGCAGACAAGGCAAGCATTCCTTCGGGTTCCCGTGGCAGCGCCTATGCCTGTGGGGCCCAGCTGACCAGCAGCTCCATCCTTGCTGCTGAGCACCGTGTGGCAACTTCCCCCAACTCAGCAGCTTCCCCAGGTAAGGGAGAAAGGTGGGTCTGGCTGGGGAGGTTGGGAGCCTTCTCTGCCCCGGCCCTGCTCAGTGGAACATGCTCTCGATTGAGATCAGGGCCCTGTGGGACTTACT
>NW_015168735.1:225486-235103 GCF_001447785.1 Gekko japonicus | reverse complement strand
GGATTATATGCAGTCTTTCTTATAATAATTTAAGTGTGGGGTTCAAAAAGTGTATCTGTAAAACTTAGTATCTACTAGAGAATATTCCTGTACGTGATAAAAAACTAATTGCTTTTAGGGGAACTAAGAAACTGAGGGAACATCTAGCCCACAGTAAAACCCAAAATACGTTAGTCAAGAAACAGTTCTACCTGGTACTAATGCTCAGCGTGCCTGAGGAAATTGTAATTGTTGCAAGTTAACATACAATGTGAAATACTTTATCAACCCTTTAGATGAGAAAAAAATACATACTAAAGGATTTCACAACATGTAACTCTACATGATAGATGATAGACAGGTGACAGACAACAGACAGACAGACAGACAGACAATCCAGTGCCCTTGTAATAAATGTTATGTTGGGAAAACAATAAGAAACTTAAGAATACACATAGCCAAACATAAAAGTAATATTAAAATGAAAAGAACAAGTGCTCCGTTGGCGAAACACTTTATTGAAAATAATCATGGTCCCTCTGATTTTATTTTTTGGACTCTGCTAAAATTGTGTAAGAAGAAGAAGAAGAAGAGATTGGATATATACCCCACTTTTCACTTGGAATCTCAGAGCGGCTTACAAACTCCTTTCCCTTCCCCTCCCCACAACAGACACCCTGTGAGGTGGGTGGGGCTGAGAGAACTTTGACACAAACTGCTCTTTTTCAAGGACAGCTGTGCCAGAGCTTGTGACTGACCCAAGGTCACATCAGCAGGTGCAAGTGGAGGATAGTGACAATTTTCTACTGATCTTATATGCCTGCTGAAGAATTACTACAAGATGAACAGGTTTGTAACATACATTTAGGCACAGAAAAAGACTTTTAAAATTTTGAGCCCAAACCTGTTAAGTGCTGGACAGCTTTATCTCATCTCTCTTATTTACAGGGAGTTTCTTTTCCTCATGCAATCTCAAAGACAGAATAAACTCTAGGGGGTTTGTATATTATTGATATTTTACAACCTGGATTTTGACCTTTATATAATTTTAATTATACTTTTATTTCGACAGACAGACAGACAATCCAGTGCCCTTGTAATAAACGTTATGTTGTGAAAACAATAAGAAACTTAAGAATACACATAGCCAAACATAAAATAAAATAATTTTTTACCTGATTTTGCACCATCAGCTTTGGCCTTATTTTTTATTTCCTATGCCTGGTGCAGCCCTTCTGTTTTCTTCTAGCCACAGCGAACAGGCCAGGCCAGGCCAGGCTGGCTCTGCTCCAAAAGGGCCCTCCTTGCACAAGGTATCCATTTATGGCCTGAATCCAGGGCAGACTGCTCCCACCACCCTGCCCTTGGTACGCCACTGCCTCCTACTACAGTTTTTCTATCGAACAAAACCACGTACCTCATACAATGCAGCCCATTGGGATCCCTCCCCAAGTTCTGCCCTCAGATCTCCAGGAATTTCCCAATCCGGAGTTTGCAACCCTACCTCAGCAACTTGCTGCTGCACAATTTGCAACTTGGTCAGACTTCTCACAGGGAGAGGCTGCCAGGGGCAATGATAGAGGGAAAGCTGAGAAACAATGTGGTTGTAGTGCCTTGTGTGCCCTTGGAGGAACAGCCATTGGTGCCCCTTGTAAAAGAACGTATCCAAGACAGTGGAGGTCTACATGGTACAGAGAACCACTACCAGCATCAAAAGTTATTAAGTATTTATTTAAAATAAAATATTCACAAGTATGCTTATACAGCACCAAACTGAGCAAGGACTCCAAAAGAAACTAGTAAGACACAATTTCTCTGTACCTCTCTCTATACATGCCCTATTAGTTGTTAAGATATAGGACAGGCTCCTTAGCTTTAGTAGTCACCATTTTCTTACAGTTTTCTTCAGCTCCTCAGGCCAGCACATGGTCAATGGCTGCCTTCTCCAAACCTCAGGTAAGAATTCTCTTTGCTCTGATGGACACCAAAGAAGGCTTCCTCCTTGCTTCCAGGAGTCTTATCACCTCTCTTTTCCCCACCCACTGACCAGGCCAGGCCAGGTCAGCGAAGCTTTTCCTGATGTCTCTAGAGTTTTCATTCCTCAAGCCTCTCTAGTATTTAATTCCTCCAAATCTTTGTTCCCTGCTTGGGGGGAGGGGCTTGACTATCCCATTGTCTAGACCTATTAGTATTTCTGAAGAGGTAGCTGAGGTGAGCCTGGAAAGCCATTGACTGACTTCCTCCTTCCTGCATGTTCTCTGTTTGGGGGGGGGGACTTTTCAAAACACGAAGTGAAGGTTTTGCTCATTTCATCTCCAAAGGAAAAAAATGCATTTCTTCACATAGCCAAATGAGTGAATGCTGGAAATTAACCCAGCAAAGGCCATAAATGTATGATATTAGGGGGTGGAGAAAATAATGAGAAAAATGGTTCTAGTAGAAAAAGGCATTAGTTTCCACTGGGATGAGTAATACTATTTCATGCTAACTTTATCACACAGAAGTATTTGAAGATAGTTTATAATAGTTTCTTCATCTCTGTTCATCTCATGACATTTTCCACAATCCAGATAGAGAGTAATGGTAATTGGCATGACTTCCTAAGAGCTTGAGGAAAGCCGGCATGCAAAAATAACTACATCACAACAAATATGATTTCTTTCATAATTATTCTTATGTTTTTATCTGTAACTTTTACAGATAAGTTGAGATATAGACAGGGGTTGGACTGTGTCTTTGCCATAGTCATTGCAGGTTTCTTTCTGAAACATCACGTGATTTATGACTGGAATAAGCCAAAAGGTTGCTTTGTTACTATCCATTCTGGAAAAGCAAATTATGGTAACAGAATTTCTATATTTCCAGTGGGTCTTGGGTTTCTTTCAAGTAGTAGGTACTCTATCCTGTAGCGTAAGGTTGAACTCTCGATTGTCTTTGTAGACGACCTAACTTTATATCTTTTTGTCTTAAAAGGAAATATTCACTGAGAAATAAGCACCCTTGGTAGACACATTACAGAGAGAAAATAATAAACTGTCCTAGATTATGTAAGGCATACTCATAAAACATTGAGCTTACATCACATTAAAAAAACTGGGTTTTTTGCAGACTGTATCTAGCATCTCCATGGCCAATTCTTGCTCTGGTAAAGGCTTGTTTGCCTGTTATAACATCATCATGTTATGTATTTTCCCATCTGTTACGACATTGTCATGTTGAGCATTTTCCTGTCTGCAGGTATCCCATATGCAACGAAGAAGAGCTGGTTTTTATACCCCGTTTTTCTCTACCTTAAGGAGTCTCAAAGCGGTGTACAATCATGTTCCCTTCCTCTCCACACAACAGACACCTTGTGAGGTAGGTGGGGCTGAGAGACTTCTGAGAGAACTGTGACTGCTGGCCCAAGGTCACCTAGCAGGCTTCATGTGGAGGAGTGGGGGAATCATACCCACCTCTCCAGATTAGAATCCACTGCTCTTAACCACCACATCACACAGGCTCTATACAAACAGCCTTATCTTCCATGAAAGAAATCTAAGAGAACTATTTCAAGCAATCTATCTTTTCACTCTCTTGTGAAACAGGTTTCTTGTTCCTTTTTCTATTGTAGTCCTTTACAAGTGTCTTATTTCTTTTAACTGTTGAGCCAAAACCAAACAAAAAATACCAGAAAGAGATCTGCATAATCCATTCTGTTTCATTTTTTTCATCTTCCCTTTTATGTACATTTAATCTTGTTTTGCTTCAAAGAAAATTGGTTCAGAGTTTTATTGGGCACTCAAGAGCAAGTCATTTTACTTTTGATTTGCTGTTCAAACCATAGCTTATAGCTATAGCTTATAGTTATGTAGTGGAAGAATTTTCCTTTATAAAAATGTTTCCAATTGAATATATACTCATGTGCAACATAATCCTATCCGTATTTTTGGCTTAAAAGTAAGTGATCCCACTGATTTCAGTACTCCCCAAGTAAAAGTGCACAATGGCTTTCTTTGAATTTATTTATTTATTTATTCTTTTGATTTATACCCCGCCCTCCCTGCAAGCAGGCTCAGAGTGGCTTACAGTAATTGGTACCCTGTACCATAAAACCATGTACAAAATTTAAACAACTTACAACAACAACATTAAACATTAAAAACAATCCAACAATTAACAATTAAAGTGCTAGTGATGGTACTCTTTTGATGGTAATCTTTGAATTATTCAGGTGGTGTACTAACAATTTTCATCGGCATCGGTGATCTTCAGCTTGGTGCGATGATATAACGCAAACCCTCCCCAGGACCAGAGCCAACCCAAAACCACAGATATTGGTGGTGGAGGAAGAGTGGCAGCTCCTGATTAAAAGCCTGGTGGAAAAGCTCCGTCTTGCAGGCCCTGAATGACTGAATGACTAAGCCCTGAATAATAAGTGTTTTCATAATATTTGTTTCATGTTGTAATGGCCGGCTGACCCCTCCGGGTGCAGAGCCATTGTTCAAAGAACAGATCACAAAGCACTTTTACAAAAATACTGAAGGAATTCTAAATAATCCCTCCAGAATACAAGGTAGTCTGCCACCAGGTCATTTCTTGGTTCCCAACAGGTCTGGAGAAAAATGACCAAAGTCTCCAGGCTGGCTCTGGAACTTAACAGAAAGGTCAGTCTTGCAGAGTAAACCACAGACTGAGCTAAGACAAAAGTTTGGTAGTAGTAACAGCTTACGGTCCAAAGCAATAGATTTAGCTTTTGAGGTTCAAGAAGTCCAAAACCACGACAAAGTAAAGAATATAAGTTCTTTATTAAGTAATTGTGCAAGTTTAATTAAAACACAAGACTTTAGGCAGTGAAGGAAAAATAACAAACACTAAGCTTCACCAGCAATAGCTAATACAAGCAGTTGCAAAGGTTACCCGTTTCAGGTACAAAAGTACAAGAGTCCAAGATGACAAAGATAGTCCAAACACATAGCCCATCTGGGTGGAATCAAAGCATAATGCCAGATAGTGGGGTTGCTTCGGAGTATTGACCAAGCTAGGCCCAATACCCCAGCAATCTTAGTAGCCACTGACTAAAAGCTTACTTTATAGGAATTGAAGTCTCTGAGTAGCCTAGGCCTTTGGCCACTCACAGACCAGCAAAGTGATGTCAACTTTGGCACGTTACCAGGGTGACCATGATAGTCCATAATATTTATTTGTGAGCTGAGAGAATCGAAACCTAAATACAACTGTAAGGGTTTGATACTCCCCCCACACAGGTGCTAAGTACTCTGGAATGCACTAATTGGCTAATTGCTCACAGGCCAGTACTGAAGAGCACAGGCAGCTGTAAACACTCAAGGACATTGAGCGTCTTCTTATCTCTGTCTCTAGGGAAAATTCCATGCACCTTTTAGCTTCTCTAAGCACACACTGTGAGGCGTTTGAGGCCTTACCAGGCTTGAAGCCTGAACCAAAGAAATTCAAGCAACCTTTTAAAACAAGCAAGCAAGTAAATGTACGTTATATGGGGTATGAACTGGCGGTAACTGACTAGGAGGGAGATCTTGAAGTAGTAGTAGGCCCTGGTCACACCGAAGATTTTGGCCCGGGAGAGGGACGGATCGGGGACGCAGCAAATGGGCACAATCTCACCGCAACATCTGGGAAGCGGCACGTACCCGTCCCCGATCCGTCCCTAAACCCGGAAAAACCGCTGCAAAAAAGAACCTCCTACAGAGGAGGACTTACCTGAAGCACCGCAGCAAGGGTGGCCATGGGATCGCCGCCATGCCCGTTGTCTGGAACAATCCAACATGTTTCTTTTGGTGCGGCTTTAAAAAGCTGCACTTTGGCTGTACTCCCCCCCCCCCTGTGTGGCAGGGGCTGTAGATAACTTACTGAAGATGTTGACTCAGTGTGCGACTGCAATTAAAAAAGGTAAATGCTATGCTGGGGATTATTAAGAAGGGGATTGAAAACAAATCAGCCAGTATCATAATGTCCCTGAATAAATCTATGGTGCAGACTCATTTGGAATACTGTATGCAGTTCTGGTCACTGTACCTCAAAAATATATTATAGTATTAGACAAGGTGCAGAAAACGACAACTAAAATGATTAAAGGAATGGAACAGCTTCCCTATGAAGAAAAATTAAAGAGATTAGGGATCTTTAGCTTGGAGAAACAATGACTGAAGGGTGACGTGATAGAGGTTTACAAAATTATGCATGGGATAGAGACAGTAGAGAAAGAAGTACTTTTCTCCCTTTCTCACAATACAAGACGTTGTAGACACTCAATGAAATTAATGACCAGTAGGTTTAGAACAGATCAAAGAAAGTACTTCTTCATCCAAAGAGTAATTAACATGTGGAATTCACCACCGCAAGAAGTGGTGGTGGCTACAAGCATAGACAGCTTCAAGAGAGGATTGGATAAATATATAGAGTAGAGGTCCATCGGTGATTATTAGCCACAATGTGCTTGGGGGGCAACAGTGGGAGAGCATCTGGAGTTCTGGCCCCACTGGTTGACCTTCTGATGGCACCTGGGTTTTGGCCACTGTGTGACAGAGTGTTGGACTGGATGGGCCATTGGCCTGATCCAACATGGCTTTTCTTATGTTTTTATGTTCTAGAACCATTGGAGGCAACCATATGGATATGATCTTATAAATTCTTACATAGGAATAGACACTGAACTTAATGAGACTTAATTCCCAATAAATGGGTAGGGTTGCCAGGTCCCCTCTCACCACCAGCAGGGGATGGGGTGTGTGTGTTTAAGGTTGGTTGCCAGAGCCAGGTTGGGAAACTTCTGGAGTTTTGTAGGTGGAGCTGGGGAAAACAAGGACCTCAATGGGGTACAATGCCATAGAGCAGGGGTGTCAAACATGCGACCCGGGGGCCAGATCATTCCAGTCCCAGAACACAGATGCTATTGCAAGGGACCGTCATTCTACTTTGGGGGCTGTCATTCCATTCCTAGAGCACTGTTTCTGTTGCTAGAAATAGCCCTAGATTAGTCTATCTGGGTGCAGACACCTTAATAAAAAAACCATTCCGCATTTTCTTTGCAACTTTGCAAGCCCAGAAGAGCTTCCTGCTAAAAGAGGCAAAGACAAGGCCAAGGGAGCTGGGAATTTGGAGCTTCAAAAGGAGAGAACAGGGAGGGGAAGGAGGCAAAGAGCCATGGGTTGGATTAAAGCCATGGGTGGGCTGGTTCTGGCCCATGGTCTTTAAATTTGACACCCGGGGTTAGACCAAACCTCCACACACCACTGAAATCAACCACACTGACTGGGAGCTAACCAATAAGGGATGATGAGTCAGTCAGCCCCCTAGATGATTAACAATAGGTATTGCTGACAGGGTGCTGTTCAGACAAGAGTTCCTCTCCTTCTCTGGCCGTCATTTACTTCAAATGCTAATTTAATTTCAAATATTAATTTAGCCCTTCTAGGCTTGGATTAAAGGGGACTGTAGCTGAGTAACCTCAGCATTTACAGGAGGCATCTAACATGTTGATGCTAGCCTGGACCATGGCCATCCAGGCCAGGGCTACATGATTTCCCTGTCTATAGTTAATTGTTCTATTAGCATTGTGAGCCACAATAGATCTTTTGCTTGGAACTCTGAAACCACTTATCTTGCTATCCTGCCTCTAAAATAAGTCGGACTGCTTTGAGTAACTAATTATTTCAGTTTCATCTTTTCTACTCCCACCGTACATTTGAGATTTCAGTCCTTGATTTTTAAAAAAAACATAATTGTAGAAGATCCTGCCCCAAAGAGGGAGGCAACAGAGAGAGGGGAAGGACGTAGACATAAATAGGAGAAGAATATATGCTCATTTACAGATGCTTAGATTTAATTTCCGTATAGATGAGGAGTTGTGCCAAAGGCTTCATGGAAAAGATCAGTATTGAAGTGAGAGGTGACAGCACACAGGTGTTTGGGAGGCAATTCCAGGCATAAGGGACAAGAAGGAATAAAGGAGAGTTGCTTGAGTGATCACGATGATGGTAGAACTGAGGGAGTGAAAGAACAGGGCAGGAACATATTGGTATATCAAAAAGGTGGGGAGGGACAATGTAATGGAACACTATGACGGTAAGGGCAAGAAGTGTGTACTGGATCCTAGACAGAATGGAAAGCCAATGTATGAAGGGGCATCACATGGTCACAATGCTGATAACGGAATGATTTGGGCTGCGGAGGGCTGGACAGAAGTGAGATGCTTGAAGTGTGAGAATGGAGAAGTACATAGAAGCAAGCTGCAAAAATCAAGGTGAGAGATGACCAAGACTTTTTACTGAGGGATTATAAAAGTTTATTTATGTCTGATCCGGCCCCTGGGCCGCATGTTTGACACCCCTGTTCTAGAGGATAGCTAGCAACAGTGTCAATGAATATGGAAAGTATACATATCGATGGGGCCCCATTGGTGCCAGTGCTGAAGGTAAAGAGCCTGGGGGTGTTCCTAGATGCCTCACTAACTATGGAGGCCCTGGTCACTGCCACAGCCAGATCTTCCTTCTTCCATCTGAGGTAGATCAGGCAGTTGGCCTCGTGCTTCTCCCGCAGCGACCTGGCCGCAGTGACCCATGCAATGTTCACTTCCAGACTGGATTATTGTAATTCTCTCTATGTGGGGCTGCCCTTGACTCTGCTCCGGAAATTACAGCTAGTGCAGAACACAGCAGCGTGGCTGTTGATGCCGCTGCCCGTGTGGGCCCACGTCCGCCTGGTGCTGCGTGAACTGCACTGGCTGCCTATTGATTTCTGGCTCTGCTTCAGGGTGCTGGTGCTTACCTTTAAAGCCTGCATATCTTTGAGACCGCCTCTTCCCATATGAGCGCCACAGAACATTGTGTTCTGCAAACCAGCATCTCCTGGTAGTCCCTGGCCCCAAGGATGTCCGACTTGCCTCAACTAGGGCCAGGGCCTTTTTGGTCTTGGCCCCCACCTGGTGGAATGAGCTCCCTTATGAGATCAGGGCCCTGTGGGGACCTGTTACAGTTTCACAGGGCCTGTAAGATGGAACTCTTCTGCCAGGCTTTCAGTTGAGGCAGCAGGCATCCACCTGATATGGCCTCCCCTCCAGGGACCGCAGATCCACATTACTGGTATCAATATCATTTGTCGAGGCATATTGGACATCTAGTACTAGATTGCTTTAGGTTTTAAATTCTAATTGATTTATGTGTTTTAAATTTTAATTGTAAATCTGCACTGTGTGCAGATCGATGTGTTTGGAACCCACCCTGAGCCTGCTATGTGGGGAGGGAGGGCTATAAATATAAATAAATAAATAAAATTAGGGATGGGCACATCATGAAAATCACCCTGCAGCCCTGGAAACACCTGATAGTGGCCTCCAAAGGCAGTGCTGGCTGCCAGTGAGAGAGCTCCCATTCTCCTCAATGGGAGCAGGATGGATAGATACCCTTCAGCTCACACACAGCTGTTTTTACTTTGCAGCAGGCAGTTAGGCAGAGAGTTAGAGGCAGGGAGAAAAGGAAATTGGAAGTAATTCCTCATGTAGTTTAATTTTATATTTGTAATACTATGTGTTATTTCATTCAAAGTTTTAACATTATCAACAATTTGAAATTCTGTAGTTTGGTTAAGAGAAAATAAAAATTGTTATTTAAAAAAAACAGTGGGAT
>NW_015168735.1:208997-225141 GCF_001447785.1 Gekko japonicus | reverse complement strand
AAGACAGAGCATCCCTTGCCCCAGAGCCCCTATCTATACCTTGTGGCTAATAGCCACTGATGGACCTCTGCTCCATATGCTTATCTAATTCCCTTTTGAAGCCATCCATGCTTGTAGCCGCCACCACTTCCTGTGGCAGTGAATTCCATGTGTTAATCACTCTTTGGGTGAAGAAGTACTTCCTTTTATCCGTTCTAACCCAACCGCTCAGCAATTTCATGGAGTGCCCATCAGCTGCCCTTGCTTTCCTCTCCACCCCCTCATGCACTAGACCTCCTGTTAGATTACCCCTTTTGCACTTTGGACCGTAGGACCCTTGACTTCCATGCCTCTGGGCATTCCCCCGCCAGGCTTAACATCATCAGCTGTCCTTGCTGTGCCTGCCCCTCATCTCAGTTTTTCAACTTCCCACCTCCCTCCTGTGCTAGGCCTCCTGTTAGTTCCCTCTTTTATACTTTGGACCCTAGGATCCTCAACTTCTGTGCCTCTGGGCACCCACATACATACACCAGGCTTAACATCATCAGCTGCCCGTGCTGTGCCTGCCCCTTGTCTTGGTTTTCCAACTCTCCACCCCCCCATGCCAGATTTCCCATTGGGTCCCTCCCCTTTTGCACTTTGGATCCTAGGATCCGCCAGGAGGAGGCAGGCGGGTGACTGCCTCCTTGGCCTGTGGAGAAGGATTGCCCATCTGCAGCAACAATGTCTACGATGAGAAGGCAGGCAGTGCTCGCTCCCTCCAAGCCAATCCTCACCAAACTTGGAGGGCAGGGAGAGGGGCATCCTGGGGAGGTCTGCAAGTTAGATGCCTTTAGCTTGTAGGGGGGTCATTTAACACACTCCTCCTGAACCTGTGGGAGTGGTTTCCTCAGAGAGCACTTTCCTGGGGGCACCTGATTGGGGGATCGCTACTCAGCCCACCTAAATCCAATCTTCACCAATCTTGTAGGGCTGGTAGAGGGGAATCCCAGGAAGGTCCTCTATAAGTTTGATGCCTCTGGCTTGCAGAGGGACTATTCGACATACTCCTGAACATGCAGCTGTGATTTCCACAGAGAACACTTTCCTGGGGGCACCTGCTTTGGGGGGCTGTAACTGCCCCCCCTAAATCCAATCCTCACCAAACTTGGAGGCAGGTAGAGGAGAGTCAGCTGGAGACTCACTGCAAGTTTGGCATCTCTAGCCCACGGGGGACCATTCTACTGCATCACAAACCTCACAACATGAACTGGTTCGATAAATGGAAAGGTTTGTGGTTTGTGATACCCCTCGAACCTACCCCACGAACCAGGAAGAACCTCCATTTATCTACTTGCAATTTCTTGCTTTCGAACTGCTAGGTTGGCAGGAGCTGGAACTAGAGACGGGAGCTCACTCCGTCATGCGGCACCTGGGTCTCGAACTGCTGAACTACCGACCTTCCACAGCCTGCAGTTCAGCGTCTTAACCACTTGAGCCACCGCAGCTCCCTGTATAGTATAGTATCAGTGTATAGGTGGTACTAAAAGTCATAGGACTTGATATCATCCAAAGACAGAATGTAGACAAATAATAGAAGGCAAATCTGGAGGATCCCAACACAGAGAAAAAAACATCTCTTCCCCTTGTGGGAACAATGAAGAAGCTATTAATAAGACAGAGAAGCAGCTGATAAAAGAGAGCCAGGATACCAGTCAAGTAGGCAAGAGTGAATTATATCAAAGAAAGCATGGAGATTAAGGCAGAAGAGGACAGAGACCTTTGTATTTGACAGGGAGAGTGTCAGTCAGGATAGGTGAAATTCTGAGAGTGGAAGTCAGACTTTAGAAAATAAAGAGAGGAATTAGAGATATTAATGAATTCTTAATGTTTATCATAAATCAGTCACTAACTCAGGGCAACTTCCCTTGGCCACTCAAAGAGGCAGTTATCAGTCTGCTACAGAAAAGAGATGTGACTAGTTATTGCTGTGTCTCTAATCTGCCCTTTCTGAGCAATGTGATTGAGAGAACAATGAGAGACCAGCTCCAGGCCGTCTTGAATAACGCATCTACTCTTGATCAATGCTCCCTCTATGCTGTGGAGTCTTGTGAGCAAAAATTCTACCTTGTGAGCTACTGGCATGAAAGTTGTGAGCAAGTGATTTGGCTACTGCATAAATTAGTTTGCTCTGGAGTCATCCTGTCTAAGCCAAAAACGTGTGAGCCGGAGGCTAAAAAACTGTGAGCTAGCTCACACTAACTCAGCTTAGAGGGAATACTGCTCTTGATACATTTGTCTGGCTTCAGGTCAGGCTATGGGACAGAGATGGAGCTGATGGCTTTAGTTTATTATCTCTGTCTGAATATGGACAAAAAGGTCATGCCTCTTTACTGCTCCTACTGATTTTATCTGCAGCCTTTGATAGAGTCGACCGTGCTATCTTATTGAGACATTTGGAGGCAGAAATAGATATCAAGGCTGTGCACTGGAATGGTTTAAATCATTCCTTACAAACTATAAAGTACTGAGACTGAGGCATAGCTTTATTAGTTAAATGGAGAACTTGAGATGATTTGCGGGACCCACAGGCTGCTTATATTCTCATTCAAACCACACCCAACACACACACACACTCCCGTGATAGGCAATACACAATACTACTTTCACTCACTGGTTCCCTTTAGGATCCGGACTGGCCGATTGGTGAGTCCTAGGATCCTCTGTTTCTATTGTTGTCGGAAGCGAAGCTCAGCCGGCCACGTGTGAGTTCGACCGCGTGTGCAGTCTCGCTTGGTATACAACACAAACCAGGTTCAAAGACTTGCTGTTGGAGACCAATGATCATCAATGTGGGATTTGTCCTGTTGGGTTCCACAGAGTGTGGTTTTATCCCCCAAGTTATTCAATCTTAAAGTAAAACCCTTAGGAGAAACCATTAGTAGTTTTGGAATTGGATGTCATCAATAGGTGTGCACAAAATAAATTGGTTTTTTTCCTGAGGACATAGTGCTTCCCATTTTTGATGAAGTTCAGCTAACTTTTGTTGACTCAGTTAACTGCCTAGGGGTTATACTAGACCCAGCATTATTCTTGGGAAAGCAAGTTAATGCAGTGTAACCCCCCCCCCCTTTTCTTCCCATCCTGGTTAGCCTGGAAGATCCAGTGGGTCCAGCTACATGGTTCCACCCCTGCTGGTCTGCAAGGAGAAGCTGGCAGACCCTTGAACATCAACAGTGCTCCAAAGGCCACCAGTGCTGGTAAGGCCATGTGGCTCCTTTAAGGAGCCCCATCTAGTAACGAGGCCTGTTGCCAGCTGACCAGCAGGCCCAGAAGATGACCAAAGGAATTCTCTTGTGAGGGATAAAACCCCCACCCAGTACTGTAGCTATAATTTTTTTGTGGGGGGAGCAATTTTTTTGTTAACAGGGCAGTTTAGCACAGTGGTTTTAAAAGAAACATTGGAACCCTGCAGGAAGAAGGAAGGCAGTGGTACCATTGCTTTGAGCTGCAGCCAGCCCTTGAAGCATTTAGGGTTTTTTTTAAAATAATTTTTTTAGTTTAGGTCCTTCCACACCCTGATGCTCTCCCTTACCGTTGCTGCCCTCCTGGCTCATCCTCAGGTCAGCCCCATGACCCTGGTGCTTCCGTCAAGTAGCCATGGGGGGGGGGGAGATGTCCCTCAAGCAGTCACCTCAGCCATCGCTCATTCACCTATATTACATAGGTCTAGAACCTGGATCCAATCAACAAACCCACTTTTGGTGGGTAGTTTGGTGTAGTGGTTAAGAGTGGTTGGCTCTAATCTGGAGAACCGAGTTTGATTCCCCACCCCTCCCCATGCAGCCAGCTGGGTGATCTTGGGTCAGTCACAGTTCTCTCAGAGCTGTTCTCTCAAGAGCAGCTCTCTCAACCCCACCTACCTCACAGGATGTCTGTTATGGAGAGAGGAAGGGAAGGAGATTGTAAACTGCTCTTAGACTTTGAGTGAAGGGCGGGGTATAAACCCTACTCTTCTTCAACTTCTTATTTTCTTACCCATAGCAACTCTAGGAAATTCATACAGAATTCTTGGAAAAGTGGGTTTTATAAGTTTCCCTAGGCTTCTGCCCCCTTGCTTATGTTCCCTCAATAATGGGGAGGAACCAGTCTTGAGTCCTGAATTTCCCCTAGGAGCTCTGGACATGAAGACAAGGACTAGTTCCCTCTCCACAGAGAGAAATTGTCTGTTAAGCATATGGTCCCGATTAAAGGGCTAAATACAAAAGAAGTCCTGAGAGTGTAGGAAATCCACAGAGGCCAGAAACTCTGACAAAACAAGGGAAATTATAATCAGCCTATGTCCTCTAAGCCAATGGTTCATGACAAACGTTGAGTAAATTAATACAGAGTTCAGTATTTGGTAAAACAATTATGTGATTACAAAATTGCTGGAAGTGGATTGAGTGAGACATCAGTAAACAGGGATTGAGTTACAAATTAAGCACGTGATGAGGCAATCATACAGCTGTATTGCCATATGAACAGTGTGGATCCATTCCGTGTCTTCAGAACAATAAGATAGTCATGTGAATTGGCCTATATCTAAAAGAAGAATGAGATTCTAACTTTGTTTACAATGCCTCAGAACCACTGATTCTGTCTCAGCTCATTGCATGTAGCTGTAGACTACTAATAAATCCATTTCATAAGGCATTATATGTTAAATATGTATGTCAAAACTTTCCAGATTCTCAACCTGCAGAGACTGCTTTTGTTTATACTGACTGCTGCACAAGTGAAACGTTTCCCTAGCATGCAGTAGCATACGTTCCATGAATCATTATTTCATTATCAGGAAACCAGCAGAATAATGATGAATTTGAATGCAAGAGAGTCCAACTCCAGTGCTGCTCAGCAGCTCTGGTCAAATCAGTGCCACGCAGGATTGCTTGATAAGTTTTGAAATACCTCACCGGAAAAATATGCAACCCATATACAGATGGTTACATCATGAATATTAAATCACAAACTGAGGAACTCCAACCAGTTGCAACACATATAGGCACACTACAGATTGCTATTGTCATGTGACATATATACATGGGCTGTATATATGGACTTGCTGGAGGAACTGCCTAACACCTGAAGCAGCCTTCTGCTTCAATGGAAATTGTTGACAATATAAAAGTAGAACTGTAAAACATTTGGTGATGTTTGAAATGCATATGGAAATAAAGCCATACTGATGAAGGTCCCAGGGTAATTTTTGAGCTACGTAGATTTTTTTAAACTATTTGAAAATACAACAGTAATAATCAAAAGATTATAGCCACTCTTTCAAAATGAAAGAAGATAGGGAGGCATTTTGCTTCGTTGAGAACAAGTCACTAAAGAATAGTTGCACCAGGTCATTCATATACTTTAATCCTTGCAATCCCTAGAGGAAAATTCTGCGAAAATGTAGCAAGGAACAGACAGAGCTCAACCTATAACCCACTTAATCCACGATTAGGAAATCGAAGCCGAGAGATCATCGAGCACTGATGCCCGAGGCAAAAAGGGAGCTGCCCTTCCCTGTTAGCCCTGCTCCTGGGACGCTTACGGAGGTTGTGATTCTTGAGCCGCTTATCGAGAACAGCTCTGCTTTGTTCAGCAATGACGGTCAAACTGGGAAATGTCTCCAGGCCAGAAACCCACCCCACACAATCAGAAATGGGGGGAATGTTCGAAGTTCGTATGGGAGGAGGCTTTTGTTCTTTTCCGGTTGAAGAAAAGCTGCAGATTGATTGGCCGCACATTCTCGTGAAGGCGAGCATTGAAACAAAACCGGGCGTTGTGATTGGAAGGAAGACGTCAACCGGAGGCTATAAGAAGTTGCTGGAAGGGTAGGTCTGGCAGCGTAGGCGCTCGAACGGCTTGTCTGCGGGAGGTGCTGTTGACGGGAGAAATATGGCGACGCTGAAGGCTGTGTGTGTCTTGACCGGAGAGACCCAAGTCAAGGGCGTCGTTCACTTTGAGCAGAAGGCAAGGCCCGTCCCCCTCTCCAGCGTTTGTGTGGCGGGAGCGTAACGCGCTTTCTTGGCCCCAGGCTGCTAGCGCGGAGGGCCTGCTCGGTGGCTGTGCCCACCACTGCGCGCGCTGAGACGGTAGCCTGCCCACGGCAGTCCTCCGTCCCGGCTCAAGGTTTCCTGGGAACGCGGCGGGTAGGGTAGGAACCTGAGGGGTGGGTAATGCAGGCGCACCGTTTTTTAGTGACAAGTAAAAGTATCCGTCGGTACGTCAGTGTGCCGTTGCTGCGGGCGACCTCTACAATGGCATTTCTGGCTTCGCAGTTACGACCCGGTCTGTTGAGAGATGCGCAGCGCTGCCATTCTTGACTCTGGCTCAATGTTCCCTCTAAGCTATGGAGCCCTGTGAGCAAAAATTCTACTTTGTGAGCTACTGGCCTTAAAGTTGTGAGCAGGAGATTTGGCTGCTGCATAAATTAGTTTGCTCTGGAGCCATCCTTCCTGAGCTAAGACAGAAATGTGTGAGCCAGAGGCTAAAAAACTGAGCTAGCTCACACTAACTCAGCTTAGAGGGAACACTGGTGCCGGTGTGTGCAAGTCGGCTAGGGCCCAATTTAAACGTGATGCTGCCTAGGCAAAAAACTTCCACGTGGGGCTCGTCGTGCAAAGAGCGCTGCAACCGGTGCGCAAACGACTACGTATTGTTTGCACTCCCGAGCTCTGTGACACCGGCGCGCAAATTATCGCTGGCTTTGTCTGGATTACCGCACAATTTAAACAAGGTCCGTTAGTTTGTTGTATTAAGAGTGCTGTCTTTTTGCTGTAAATGAATTTGCTGTTGTTCTTAAACAAGGTGCTGAACCCGTGCAAAGTCAAGTGGGGAGGCTTTTGACTAGTTATGCTTTAACCCGGGTTTATGAAGCAGTTGACCCGTGTTAAGGAGTTTTCTGGTGCAACCAAAACAGACAAACGGGGTGGGCAGTTATTAAAGCCTAATGAGGGGGTTGTGTGTCTGGGGAATGGAAACCCCCCCCCCCCCCAAATCATTCAGCAAATCCTGCTTCATCTGACGTTTCAAATGCAAGGAACAGCTCTTACAGTTTCGCCCCTTTTGTTTGAATGCAGTATTTTTTGCAAAATGAAAATCTGATGTAGTATACTTAGGTTCTTGACCGTTTTGGACTTTTGGTTTACTTTCCCCTGCCCTGGAATATATTTTCAACATAGTTGCAAGGTTATCTGGGTACTTATTTCATAGTAGATAAGAGGAGAATGTGCTGTGAACCTGCGCTGTGCTCTTCCCCGCCCTAAAGAAAGAGAATTGCTGAGTCATAGCTGCTGGAGAGCAACCTAGGGAGAGGGAGCCAAGGGGTGAGTTTTGAGCCGGAATCCATTGGGCAAACAGGTTTTAGGAGGTTGTGAGAGTAACACTGCATGAAAATGTACATGTTGGAAGGTGGATAGGAGATGCACGTAATAAGCATTAAATATAGTTGGCAATCATTTTTATTTCTAAACAGTCCATAGTCGTCAGGTTTATTGTTTGTCCTCTGTATCTGCAGGCCTGCAAATATCCAATTCCTAACTTGGGTAGCTTTGTTTTTGATCATTCCTAATCAGGTTGTGGTTTGTTTGTTTTGGCAGTAACTGCTTTTAGTCTTGGAACAATACTGCAGCAATACTTCACAATACTACTTGTGAATACTACAGAACTGGTCT
Organism: Gekko japonicus; assembly: GCF_001447785.1. NCBI lineage: Eukaryota > Metazoa > Chordata > Lepidosauria > Squamata > Gekkonidae > Gekko > Gekko japonicus. The sequence goes on along the minus strand of NW_015168735.1, from coordinate 217,474 downwards.
AAGTGGCAGTATGTTTGAGTGGTTTTGAATTTGATACACAAACTTACTGTCACAGCAGTACATATAAAAAATCCAGTACTCTATTGATATTAAAGGCACTGTGTTGCTGGGAACATTCTTAATTAAAAGTGTCTTATCTTTAACTTTAAAAATCCTTAAGGCAGTTAACAATCAGTTTCTGGAATGCACTAGCTTGCTTTTTTTGGATCTTAGTTTGATGTGGTTTTTAATTTAACAGCTCACAGGGAGGAACATGAGCTGCCAACAAAATCAAATAGGAGATAAAAAGTACTTAGCTTGGAAAGCACTATTTCCACCTAGGTTTACTCCTGCATGGATATTTTTATTTGCATGGAGAGCAGGACGCCCTATAATTAAAGGGAATATTCACATGGCATCATGCTCATTCTGAGCACCACTCAAGGGCTTCCTCCTTTAAATAGTTCTGGGCTTTAAAGGTCAACATCAGTGCCTTGAATTGTGCCTGGAAACAGATTGGGAGACAGTGTAAGTAGGCCAAGAAACCAAGACTGGAATGATAAGGTCCCTCTGATCATATGGTCTTTTGGGTGTCCTTATCTATACTAGGCACTTTTCTGCAAGTAAATATTCTACAAAACAAACATGGTAGTGACTTCTGTAGTAGGATAGGATAGGTTTTATTCATGGTCTACGACCAGAACATTCCAAACATTTGAACATTTTGATTCAACCATATACAGCTTTATCAGTAAAGCCGCACTTGCATATTGTGTAAGATATCTCTGTAATACGTATGTACCATAGCTTGTGAATTAGTGCTAATTTTGTACAAATCTGTGTTCATGAAAATAGCCAAAGTGATGCTTGAGGCTAGGCTCAGTTATTCTATGACAAGTTGTCCTGTAAGACTGCAGTGCCACAGTTCCATAGCATACAGGTAAGTGACTTTTTTGGGTCAAGGACCAAAAAATGCAGCACTTACTTGGGAAGATGTTGGTGTACTGGCAATCAGAATGACATGGAAGGGGGTGGATGAGGGCTCTACTGAGCCAGACATGCTGGGAGCATTCCAGGCCCCAGAGGAACTGCCAGCATCTCCAGATATGCCTCTAGCACTCAGCAGCTGGCTGTGAAGGTTTGGGAGGTGGAGATGGGCATAAGCCATTCCTAGTTCCTTCTCCTGCCTTGCCGGCCCCAGCAGTGCTGCTGGTACCTCATTTGCCTGAACAGATACCTGGCCCTGAGCACCAAGCAAAATGGTCTGGTGTACTACTGTAGGCAGGTGCTGGAGGTTGCCTGCCCCTGGTTTGGAAACTGCTTGGCTGCTGCTCGAGTTAACCTCTTGATACGTGGCCATTTTCTGCTGTAGAATTGTGCCCCATGGTTCCATTTTAACACTGCAATAAAATATTGTTTTAAACATATTCTTCGTGGCTAGCTGAGAATATGTAACCCTGTTAACTCACTGACTAAGTAGTAAAGGTGTAGTAGTACAAGCTTAAAGATGACAAGCTAATTTTGTAAGCTCTTTTGCTCAAGGCTGTTTAACGTGCATTTTGCTTGGCTGGGATATGTTAAATTAAACTTCGCTTGTCCTTGTCATATTGCACAGGATTCTCTGCTTGCTACAGCAGATTTGAGCAATACACACTACTGTAGGACGTAGCTTTGAGAATGAGATGTCCTTCTTAAAATCCTTGCTTAAATCATGAAGCTCACTGTAAACTTCAGAAAATAGCACTTTCTCCCTGTCCTACCTAACAGGTTTGTTGGAATAAAGGATAACTTTATAACCGGTTTAATGAGACATTCCAGTATAAGAAACATTTTATTAAAGAGGAATACTTCATTGCTGAATGCATCTATTTAGGCAGTAGTCTTAGTTTCAGTGCAGGCCCTGAAGACAGTAATCATTTTGCACTGTTGGTGTATGATGTGAACTGCCATCAGGTTGCAGCTGACTTATGGTGTTCAAGGCAAGAGAAGTTCAGAGATAGTTTTCTGTGGCTGGCCTTTGGATAGACCCTGTACTTCCTTGCTGGTTGTCCATCCAAGTACTACACAGGGCAAAATCTGCTTCGCTTCCAAGGTCTAACAAAATTGGTCTAGCATGGGCCATTTGGGAGAGGGTTCTGCACTGTTGGTCTCCACCAAATGGTATTCAGTAAGATATTACCTGCAACTCTAGAGGTTCTGCTTAGGTATCATAGCCAATACCCATTGGTAGAACTGCTTTCCATGAATGTTTTTTTAATTTCCCTTTAAAGCCATCTGAACCAGTGGTCATTGCCATATTTTGTAGCAGCATCTTTTCTAAGTTAAGAGTGTACGTTGCGTGTAAAGTGTTTCTTCTGTGTCCATCAATTCCATAGTGTGATCTGAGTTGTAATGTAAGCAATGGGTTGGACTCAGTACTGCATATGATATAACCTTCAAAGGTGCAAATCACCTTTTCATGTTAGAAGGATGCTCCGATTCCTTGACCAGTTTGGTTGCCTACTTTTAGCTCCCTTACTGGAGACCTGCACCCAGTATTCAAAATAAATTTATTTATTTATTTATTTGATTTTTATCCCGCCCTCCCGCCGAAGCGGCTCAGGGCGGCGTACAACAATAAAACAGCTTGTCTAAAACAATCTACAAAACATTAAAATCACAATTTACACACAGTATAACCTACTCAGGAAGGCGACTATAAAGTGCTACATACTCAATCCAAGTTGTTGAATGCTTGGCGGAATAACTCCGTCTTCACCGTATTTTTCTGGAATACAAAGGCAGGGTACTGTTTTGTTTGTTATGTTTCCTAATAATTCTAGTAGGGATTTAGCTTTCTTGCTGCTGCACATTTTCATTCTCAGTCACCCACCTTTAGAAGAAGAAGAGATTGGATTTATACCCTGCCCTTCACTGAGTCTCAGAGCGGCTTACAAACTCCTTTCCCTTCCCCTCCCTGCAACGGACACCCTGTAAAGTAGGTGAGGCTGAGAGAGCTCTGACAGAAACTGCTCTTTCAAGAACAGCTCTGACAGAACTATGGCTTGCCCAAGGTCATTCAGCAGCTGCAAGTGGAGGCATGGGGAATCAAACCCGGTTCTCCCAGATTAGAGTCCATGCTCTTAACCACTACAACAAATTGGCATATACAGATGCTACGTTTTCATTGAACTGTCTGCTACAACCAGCATTCCTTTCCTAGGTAGTCAGTGCTAATCCCATCAACATATGCATGAAATTAGCATTTTTAATTCTGTACAGTAGTTTACTTTTGGTTACTTTAAGCCCCATGTGCCTTTTGTTGCCTATTCATTCTGTTTATGTAGATTCTTTTGGAGCTCTTTGCAGTCTGCTTCTAGTTTTAATATCCTAAAAAACTTCTTCATACAGAATCTCTTAGGTTTGAACTGTGGGGAAGAAGCTTAGAGAAGTGTACACCGGAAGTCTTGGGCATTGTGCTGCAACCCATTTTAAACATTAGATACCATGTGGAGGTCACAAAAATAACCAGCAGAAGAGCATGCCCCAAGACAAGTCGGTGTAATTTCTAAGAGTCTCCAACTGCCATTTCCCTCAACAGTGGTGACTTTACTGCTACAGACTCACATGCTTAAGCATGTGTCTTAAACCATTACACCTCTGTACAGCATGCTACTAGAACACCATTGCTGGAGAGCAAGGAAAGACAATAAAGAAGAAAGATTTTCCTGCTAATGTTGAGAAGCCAGTTAAATGACTAAAGATCAGCACTTTCGGCTTTTCTGAAAAGAATGTTAGGTCTCTTTTGGCTTAATTAAATGTTGAAGAGATCAAACTGTCTTGTACTGAAGATAGAAATGGTTTCTGACAAATATCTCAGGTTTGTTTTCTTTGTTTCAGGCTAATGGACCAGTATTTATTTCAGGACATATTGACTGTTTGACTCCAGGAAAACATGGATTTCATGTCCATGAATTTGGAGACAACACAAATGGTAATATTAATTATGCTTTAATTATTGATAGCTACTGTGTATGTGTTTTGATGACATTGATATAAGAATAGAATTTGGGTTATTACATTGCAGTAAATCATTAGTGTTAATAGTAAAATTGTCAAGAGCATTATAAATTGATTCAGTGCTTCTGTAGAATTGCGATGGAGGCCTTGAAGGTGTTTGTATATTATCTTCAGTTCTTAATATAGTGTATCACCCTAGCATATGTCTGCAAGCACAGGAACTCTTGTCAAGTCTTAGTGAAGAAAGAATTGGCATTCATGACAGAATTTTCACAAGTGTTTTTAAAAAGTAAAATGAGAATAGGTGACCATGCACATGTTAACTGACTAGGTGTACTACTTTAAGTGTCTAAAATACCACCAAGGGTGTTCATGGAAAGAGTTGCCAATACTGATTTGTGTAATGTTTGTATGTGGAGAGATGTTGATATTTTGGTACCTTTTGACAGGATGTACCAGTGCAGGTGCTCACTTCAATCCTGAGAACAAAACACATGGTGGGCCAGAGGATGCAGTGAGGTGAGCATAGAACAATTTCTTACCTTCTGTGACTTTAAGGCACTGTTTCATAAGGTCACACTTCGTTGTTGTTGTTCAGTCGCACAGTCGAGTCCGACTCTTCACGACCCCATGGACCAGATCACACCAGGCCTTTCTGTCTTCCGCCATCCTCTGAAGTTTGCTCACACTAGCATATCCATAATTCCTACTCATTTGCCCCTATTACCACACTGCTTCCCATCCACACCTTTTTTATTTGAAGGCCATGTGTGGATTTTTTTTGCAAGCTAGATTGTCACGGATACTTAATCCACAATCCATTATTCAGACTGTCTTGTGAATTTTTCTTCCTTTACCACTGTTTTACTTGTGATGCTTCATACCTTTTTTGCATCCCTAGACTTTGGATTTCTCCCTATTCTGGCCGTAGCATACTTAATGCTATCTCTAGGGCCCAAGAGAGTTTTTCTACCCAAACTTACTTGTCAGTTCAGTTACAGAACTGAACTTAAGAACATAAGGCCCATCCAGTCCAACACTCTGTATCACACAGTGGCCAAAAATACCAGGTGCCATCAGGAGGTCCACCAGTGGAGCCAGGACATTAGAAGTCCTCCCACTGTTGACCCCCCCGAAGCACCAAGAAGACAGAGCATCACTTGCACCAGAGTCCCTATCTATACCTTGTGGCTAATAGCCACTGATGGACCTCTGCTCCATATGCTTATCTAATTCCCCTTTGAAGCCGTCCATGCTTGTAGCTGCCACCACTTCCTGTGGCAGTGAATTCCTTGTGTTAATCACTCTTTGGGTGAAGAAGTACTTCCTTTTATCCGTTCTAAAAGCCATGTTGGTAAATAACTTTAGTGCCTGACCATTTCAACATATAAATTGTTGATAATCATTCAGTGCTTTGCAGCAGCCCAGCTGTAGCAGGTAACAATGAGTCTTGTGCCCATCAGGTGATTTTTAACTGCCTATGAATAGTAAATGTGTCAAGTAGCTCCTTCGGCTACTTAAAAGAAAGCATGTAAATGTAGGTAATTCATACACCATCTCTTGAAAAATACTGAAATAGGGTATTGGTTTAGTCATATGTGATTCAGACCAAGAGAACTTTGTCCTGCATGTAGTTTATTCAGGATTACATAAAATACAAGAACTAGAACAAGCAGTATAACAACTATACAGTCAGGCGTCAATACTTGAGAGCATTTCCATTACACTGAAAGCATCAGTTCCCTAATGAGGGAACTCTAAATTGCAAGTAGAACCCCATCTGAACTCTTTAGAACCTCCTAGAATTCTGTACACCAAAACTCTAAATACCTCTCCCTGTGTTGCTGTTATAGCTGATGCTGTTGGAATTGTGTGTGTGGAGAATTCCAGTATTTGGACATCAGTAAAGGATCAGCATGGCAGTTGCTAGAACAGGATACTAAAGCTACCCGCCAGTGTTTAAGATTAATGCTAGTTTTTGGTCCTTGATTTTGACCTTCCTTGTCAACTCAGGACTCATTTTCATGGCTTTTAGGCATAGCTAGGTTACATGGCTGAAAAAGGCTTTCTTACCAAGATGGAGAAAATATTAAGCAGATATAGCATATAGAAGCTAGGTATTGTGCTAACTTGTAAATTTAGTGTGATAGAGTTGTAGTATCTTAACGCTTGACTACAGTTCACTGAAGCCATCAGCTTTCCATCTTTAACAATGGGTGTGGCAAGTAGCACCCAGCAAAACCTCATTTAGCATCTGCTAGCTAAATAGACAAATAATTGTATTCCAGGCATGTTGGGGATCTGGGAAACGTGACTGCAGATGCCTCAGGTGTGGCAAAATTGGCAATGCAGGATGATATAATTTCTCTCTCAGGACCACATTCAATTATTGGACGTTCCATGGTGGTAAGTATTACTGTGACATATGCCTCCCTACAGGTTCTGTGGGGGAAGGGTATCAGATTGATGATCTTGGTTAGGAGATCGATGAAGATCTTTGCTGTGTATCTCAAGTACTAAGTCTATGGTATGGGCTGACTGTAAGGCTTAAACAGAGAACTGCTGCTTTTCATTTCCTTTATTGACTTCATTTGTACCCTCCCCTTCTCCCCGATGACCAAAAGTAGCTCTTCTCCATTTTATCCTCACAACAATCCTGTCAGGTAAGTTAGGCTGACAGTGTAACTGGCCCAAAGTCACCCGGCCTAGCCTCCATGGCAAGTGGGGGTTCAAACCTGGGTTTCCCAGATCATAGTCTGACAATAACCACTATGCTGGCTGATACATACTTGCTTGCATAACTTGCCAGGAGGTTGTGTATAAGATCCTGTGTAAATGGAAACAACGCTCTTGAAGCCCAGATTTTCTGAATATAGCAGAATCTTCTTGCTGTAAGTTTCATGTGAAGTATAGAACCATGTAGTTCTGAGGGTGTTTTTAATACTTTGCTCCAGAAGCTGACATTGTTGTACTTAAATCCTTACGTATAAAGAAACTGGGGATATTGCTTTTGAAAAGTCTTGTAGTCTGAAAGTATACTATAGCTTAGGCTTTATGGGAAACATTGGTTCTTTCAGCCACAAGTGCAAATTCTAAAGTTTCCTGTTAACCTGAGACCTGGGTGGGTGGGGAGTCTGTCCATATCTGATTGGGTCTTCAGTTACCCGAGTGAACGAAGAATTCTTGTGAGATTACAGCCAAAAATGTTAATACTGTAATCATTGATCAAATGATCTTTTCCTAAAACATGTAGACAGAATCTACTTGTGAGCATTAGTAATTATTGTCTTGGCACAAATGTGTTGGTACTGAACTTTGAACAGTTTGCCTTGAGTGTAGGGCTATGGATTCTCCCAACTATTTTGGTTTATATTCAGATCATTGTTGAACTAAGAAATAACTTCTGTTGGTTCAGTTGTTTGCTGTTGTAAAACATGGGATAATTCTGATTTATCTGCCACTTCTAGGTTCATGAGAAAGAAGATGACTTGGGTAGAGGAGGAAATGAAGAAAGTTTGAAGACTGGAAATGCTGGTGCTCGTCTAGCTTGTGGTGTGATTGGCCTTACTAAGGCATAGAGCTTCAAGACTAAAAAGCACTTCATATGGAATGTAAATGTACCTGTGTAATTCTGTAGTTAATTAGGGTTAAAAAACCCATTTAATTTCATGATTCTGTTAATGGAATTTAAGATGACAAGTTTGTTTTATATTAATTAAAGTAGCACTGGAACATTATTCTAAGAGCTGTTGCTGGTATGCAGATTCATTACTTCTCATAGACAAAGTCTTCTGGGATAACCATTTCACTTTCACTGGAGAAAGTGTTTGAAGTTAGAGCATATCAGTCTCATGGAAGGATTTTTCATTGCTGTACCTGATCACAATGTGCAGTTACATTTCCACTATATCAAGTACTGTGAATAAGCTGAAATAGCCTTACTTTGAAATCTGTTATTCAGTTCATTCTTTGTGACCAAATGTGTAATACATTGTAGGAGTTCAAGTGAAGTCTTGAGTTTGTTTTAGCCCTGGTTTAACATATGGAAATCTGTGGCTTAACTAAAGCTGGTTTCTAAATCAGTTTACAATTCTGCTAATAACAATGACAAGTAGTGGTTTATTTAATTTCACCTAAGGAGCTGTAGGGTTGTTTACTTTTCGAAGCCTGTTCTTGAGCTAAAGAAAATACTGAAACACATTTAAAGCTATCTGAATAGCTTTAACGTGGATAGTAGCTTTCACAAAGTTAATTGGCTTTATATCTGTCACGTGTCCATGTATTTAGTAACAGGAACTTTTCAGGATTATGCTTCACTTATAAAACATTCATGCTTTTACACTTGTTTTGACTAACACAGTGAGTTGACCCTGATGGGTAGTGGTACAAAAGAAAACTAGTAAAAAGTGAGTGGCAAATTTGTCTAAAATTGTTTTAAAACACTAAGCCCTGAACCCACTTACTATTAGTCTGTTGTGAAAATGGGAGAACCAGTGGGT
>NW_015168735.1:206312-208919 GCF_001447785.1 Gekko japonicus | reverse complement strand
CTTCTTTGGAGGTTTTTAAACAGAGGCAGCAATGTGGATTCTGTGAATTTAGGCAGATCATGAGAAGGAAGGGTTACCTCACCTCAGTGCTTAGTTCTTGTGGCCCTTTCTTACATGCCCAGGGAAATGCTGATTGCCAGTTTGGCCATCTCCTGGGCATGGAACAAGGATCACCGGGGGGGAGGGGGGATTTGTGAATTCCCTACATTGTGCAGGGGTTTTTTGACTAGATGACCTTGGAGGTCCCTTCCATCTCGATTCTGTAGCTGGTCTACAAAACTGTTGGCAACTTAATGGCACTCATGCAGACTTGAAGACTTTTGTGTCTAAGATTGGAAAGAAATCCTTTCCTGAAACCATTCATTGGCAATCTTGCATTTGGATAATGCAGCTGGTACTCATGATCAAGACTGGCAATAACATTGCCAGTATTTTATGCCTTGAGTTCTCCTTCAAAGCATAATTACCAAAGACCATGAATGGCTTTGTTTCACACATGGCTTTGAAATAACAGACTAAATAGGACTTTCGCAATCCTTTAAAGACAGCTGTATGCTTATTTGTATTCGATACCTATTGAATACTCAGTTACCCTTTTCATACGAATGTAGGTAGTGGTGTTAAATTAGTTTTTGAGTAATAGAAAATAGTATGGAAACAAAAGTTCAACACAGGGAAATTGATTTCACAAGTATATGAAGTTTTTTTATTCTACTATTGCAAGAAAAATGTTTCTTAAATCCCCGCCTTTGAACAATGGAAACAAATCCATGTTTGCCTAAATGGGAGCTGCTCCTGAACTTGCCATGTCTCACCAGAACAAACATACAGAAAATCAAAACTGGAAGCTGTTTTTCAAAGCAGAAGAGCTTCAGTTGTCTGTTGCAACTAATAAGAGTCAGGGTCTCACCTTGGTGCATGGGGTTAATTATGGAAACAGGAAGTGTACAGTTCTTCATGCTTGCTGCCATTTGTTAGTACTGACTGCATTTTTAAAACTGCTGTATAGGACATAATATATTCAGTATTTATTTCTTTAGTTAAAAGTAATTGGACAGGTGGTATGACCAGGTTATGAAGTAGTCGGGTAGGCAAAACAATCTGCTTTCAAATATTGTTACCCATGACACATATTAGAATACAGTGGAAATCTGAGGTGCCCTTTTCACCTTGCTTCCACGGAATACACCAATGGATTCAATTACAAAAATATGCTGATCTCACTTAATCAGGAAGTTCATCTGAGATCTCACTTTATCAGGAAGTTCATTTTTAGGGCAACATTTTACCATAGCATCAATTGGATTGGGGGAGAGAAAGCAAAAATAAAAGTTGATTCCACTGCAAACACTAAAATTTGTCTTAAAACAACATTTAAAGCTATTTTTTAATCTAATATAGTCATGTAGATAATTAAAATGCAGAAATCTAAGAATGTAACTACTACAAATATTTAGCTTCTGTGAACTGTTATACAAACATGTTTAACAAATTTAAACAAAGTCTAATTTAGACTCCAATACAGCATTAACAGTTCAAACTTTAAGATGTTGAACAATCCTTTACCACTTCAGTGCAGTGTAGGAAGAATAGCACACATTAAAGTTTGTTACGAAAATAGAGTTTATTAAAAACACATCCCTATTTGTCTTGAGGATCTTTCACCGTTACCTTCACTTAAATTAAAAAAAAAAAATAGAAAGCACTTCTAATTCTGACTTGTAAACTTTTTCAAGTCAAAACTTTAAAAAAGTTACAGCAAAAATGGGCAATGGTTTATTCATTTTTTGTGTTATTTTGTAACTTTTAAATAGAAGGAAAGCAATTAAATTGCTTACATAGCCCCATAAACTATGGAGTTGTGATATAGCAGAAGCAATATACAGCATACTGTACAACTCTAAAGCTCTACACTCCAATGTCACTTTTTTTGACAAAAATTCCAGTCCCTAGCGAGGTGTCTCTACAACTGAGCCAGTAGACTTTTCAGGTTGTTCAAGAGATGAGGTAGCCTCCGATGTTAACTCTTCAGCAGGCTTTGCATCTGTGGGTTCAGACTCCCCTTTAAGTTCTGAAACAGTGTCTGTGTTTTCCGCTTTGCCACTCTGGGATTCATGGTTTTTGATGCCATCTACCCTGTCTGTCAACTCAGGTTTCTCCTTTCCTCGATTTTCGTCCTTTTCTCTGCGAGACTCCCTATCCCTAGAATCTCTCTCTCTCTGTCCACTGAAGCGCCTATTTCTTTCCTCCAAGTCTCTGTGTCTATCACGTTCAGGGCTTCTTCTTCCTCCCCATTCTCTCCTTTCACGATTACCAAGTCGCTCATGTTCCCTATCATCATTGCGGTTACCATAACGCTCACGCTCATTTTCTATTCGATTTCCAAAAGACCTCCTTCCGAATCTTTCCTGGTCTCTGTTTGGATTGAAGGGTTGCCTATCATTCCTAAATTGCCTTCCATCTCTATTATCATCTGGTCCACCAGGCCTCACAAAGTGACCAGGTGGTGGGAAAGGGCCCTTCATCCCATGAGGTGGAGGCATCCCAAAGCCTCCTGGGCCTGGAGGTGGACCTCTATGCATCATATGGGGAGGCATGTGCCGCGGT
>NW_015168735.1:188158-206264 GCF_001447785.1 Gekko japonicus | reverse complement strand
GGAGTGGTATCATACCAGGTCGTGCACCAAGAAGACCAGTAGAAGGCGCCTGAAGCCCTATCACTGGACTAGGTGTAGCTCCTTGAGTACCTAGACATTAAAAGAAATAAAATTAGATGTAAAACAGTGCTAAACACATTCAGAAACATGGTTGTCTCAAGAAAATTATCAGATTTGCTTGAATATGTGATCTTCCTAAACCTACAATCCCACAACGGTTTTCTGAACACTAAAGGCAAATGACATTCCTAACTGCATTGAAACTATTATTCTGTACGTTGTGATATTACTAAAATTTCATAGGATGACTTGTAACTTTCTCAGCCCAGTTACCTTTGCACAGCTGCCACCAACACATTTCACATTCAGTAAGACACTGAGCTGCAGACCGGAAGGTCTGTAGTTCGGCAGTTCGAGACCTAGTGCTGCATAACAGAGTGAGCTCCCATCTCTGGCCCCAGCTCCTGCCAACCTAGCAGTTCAAAAGTAAGAAATTGCAAATAGATGAATAGGTACCACTTTAGTGGGAAGGTAACAGCATTCCATGTGCCTCAGCATTTAGTCACACCAGCCACATGACCATGGAAATGTCTTTGGACAGCACTGGCTCTTCAGCTTGGAAGCGGAGATGAGCACCGCCCTCTAGAGTCAGATTTGACTACCTTTCAAGCAAGGGAAACCTTTACCTAAGTGGGCATAGTTTAAACTAATTAGACACTGAGTACAATCTACACTTAAGCAGTTTTAAGCCCCACTGATATCAACATGCTCAAATTTCCTGCCAAAATCAGTGGGATTTGTAGGGGTCAACGCTGGCTGGATTGTGTACAGTACAATTAGAAGGCAACCAAGGAAGAGTGGTGTTAGTTCAATCCAAGTATAAATGTCTTAGTCCAAAGTAATCTTTCTAAGATTTTGTCTAAAAAGTATTTGTTATGCTACAGATTTAGTATAACAAAGCTAAAGCACTCAAATCCAACAGCTCTTAACATATACCTGAATGAAGAAACACAAATCCTCAATATGCACACTGTCTTACAAACTATGGCAAAACTCAAACACACATTGCATACAGCCTACCCTACATAAATCTCTGAAATATAGATTATGAAGCTTCATACTAAAAAGCTAGTCTCAACACATTTGGGAGAAGAAAATTACAAATTTTCAAACGCAAATGGACATGTTCATAAAAACCACCAATAAGTTTAAGATAAACTTGCTTTTCTGATAATGTGGTTTTCAAACACTTGATTATTTCTTAACCTATAATGATGACTAGTGATTCATACAAGGGCACGTTTTCAGTTTTAACACACAGTTGTGAAGAAATTTCCACCAGGATTGCCCCTACAATGCACTATCCATACATCTGATAGTCATTCCTGCAATTAACGACCTAGTATTAGGTATGCCTGCTTGTGATTTATCTGGCAGTGTAAACAAATGCAGGAAGTGTTTCAGAATGGATTTGGGCCTCCTGAAAGTGGAACAGAAAGTGGGGGACTGCAGCTCAAGAGGAAATCTGCAGACTCATCTTTTTGTTTGAGCTCTTCCATCAACAGAGCACGCACACGTGGGTAAAAACTTGATTTCCACTTATCCTTCATCCTGTGCTAGTCATAATGCATTCCACTCTTCCTGAGGGTACCTCAAAAACATCTTTTCAGGGGAGGGCAGGAGGAGGAAAGCGAGGAAATCCATTCCATGAACTCATTCCATTCAAAATTCATTATTCAGGGAAGGAATCTGTATCATGCCATCTCCAAAGTACCCAACAAAGACGGATGTGGTTCTGCAATTGGAGTAACCATGACTCTTGCTGCCATGACTGGGTGTTGATATTAAGCATAGGCTGCAGAATGTTTACAAACACACATTTCACCTTTTAAGTGTTCAGCAAAAGGAGATGTGGTTCAAAAATATTCTGTACTATTTGAAGCACCTCTTCATATTATATGAAGTAATGAAACAAGTTAAGACTTGAAAATTGCTAATGGTATTAAATTTAAAGTCCAAGTGAAACCAATAAAGCTACCATATAACCATGTAACTTTCTGGAGTGAAGACATCATAGTTAGAATTAATAGCTAAAGTTAGTTTTTGGCCAAAGGATAAAAAGGCAACAGGTGTGTCCCTTTCATTTTCACTCTCCTCATCTAAGAAAAGGGAAATTCAGCACGTCCATGACATTAAGAATACATTCACCCATTTTACAACAGGATTATGAGTACCTAAAATCAGAAGTTTAGGGAAGAATTGGCATTGCAAAAGATATACCCAACAAAATTTAATCAAGTATAAGCCACAGTTAAGCCAAACTGGACAACTGTATGACCTGGCACTGCCTTACATCAAAGAGCAAGACTTTAACAACAGACATTTAAATATTTTAAAAGTTAAATTTATTTCCTGTAGCTTGAAACATCATCATACAAAAGCAAAAGTATCTTAAGAGGGTTTTAATGACAGATTAACCAATGGAACATCATGTCAAATATATACAAAAATGGTATGAGAAAGTCAAAATGTTCTCCCAGGGGTCGTTTTGTAGAAAAAGAGCTAGGGGAACTCATTAGCATAACTCATTAGCATATGCCACACCCCCTGACATCACCGAAAGTGTGTCATAAGGCCACACCCCCTGACATCACTGGAAGTGTGTCATAAGGCCACACACCCCGCCCCCAACGGTCCTGGCTGCCACCGCCGGCCTTGCAGCTCCACTCCCGAGCCCCATGAGGGGCCCGACGGTGGACCTGCAAGGCCGGCGGGAGTGCAAGGAAGCCCCGCGAAGGCCCTCCCTGGTCCCAGGCAGGCAGGGGTGGGGAGAGGCAGGGAGGAAGCAACTTACCCTCCCTCTTCTCCTGCCTCCTCCTGGCTGAATGAGGGCCGGAAGCGGGGCGGCCAGAAGCAGGGGGCGGGGCTTCGTCATGTGCTCCCCCGTACCTCACCCGGGGGAACTGTAATCCCCCGCGATCCCCCCCGAAATGACCTCTGTGTTCTCCTATGGCTTTCTAGCAGCCATGACCTGCTGCCATTTATCACCCTAGCTCCCAGGTTTCATCCAAACTATGAAATGAAATGTAATAACCCAAACTTCAGCTCCGTGATGCCTTTTTTCAGATAGTGACCAGAACTGTACACAGAATTCCAAATGAGGCCACACCATCGATCTATACAGGGGCATTATAATATTGGCCGTTTTATTTTCATACCCTTTCTTAATAATCACTAACAGAGTTTGCCTTTTTCATTGCTGCAGCACACTGAGTCGATAGTTTCATTGACCTATCTACTACAACCCCAAGATCTTTTCCCCTCTCAGTCTCTGCAAGTCCAGACCTCATTAGCTTATACCTGAAATTGGGATTTTTTGTCCCAACGTGCATCGCTTTACACTTACCAATATTAAATTTCATTTGTCACATTGTCACCCACTCACCCAATTTGTGGAGGTCCTCTTGGAGCTCTTCACAGTGATCCTTGGTTTTCACCACCCTGAATAATTTTGTGTCATCTGCAAATGTCACCAATACACTACCGACCCCTAGTTCCAGATCATTTATGAACAAATTTAGTAGTACTGGCCCCAATACTGATCCTTGTGGGACCCCACTGCTTATTTCTCTCCATTGTGAGAACTGTTCATTTATTTCTACTCTTTGCTTCCTGTCATTTAACCAGTTTTTAATCAATAGGAGAACCCATCCTCTTATCCTATGACTGCTAAGTTTACTCAGGAGTCTTTGGTGAGGTACTTTGTCAAAAGCTTTTTGAAAGCCCAAGTACTGAGTCACCGTTGTCTACATGCTTGTTCACTTTCTCAAACAACTCCAAAAGGCTGGTGAGGCAGGACTTCCCTTTGCAGAAGCTGTGCTGATTTCCCCTTGTTAGGTTTTGTTTCTCTATGTGCCTAATAATTCTATCTTTGATTACAGTTTTTACTAGTTTGCTTGGGACAGATGTTATGCTGACTGGCCTATAATTTCCTAGTTAACCTCTGGACCCCTTTTTAAAAACTGGTGTAACATTTGCTACTCTTCATTCTTCTGGTAACAGCTGCTAAATTTAGTGATAGGTTACATATATTTATTTACTTTATTATATTAGGTATTTATACCTCCCTCCCAGCAAGCTGTTAGTATGGGTTAGTAGATCAACTATCTCACATTTGTGTTCCCTTTCAGGGCTATGCCATCCGGATCTGGAGAATTACTGGTTTTTAATTTCCCCAATAGGTCTAGAACTTCATCTTTCATCACCTCAATTTGACTCAGTTCTTCACTCAATGGCTGTGGCATGGGTATGTGCCCCACACATTCCATAGTGAACACAGAAGCAAAAAATTCAATGAGCTTCTCTGCTATCTCCCCATCATCCATTAGTAATCCCTTTATCCAACGATGTGCAAGCAGCAACATAGACTTGCACTGTTCCATCTGTACAATATCTTGTGCAACACCATAACCCTTTCCTCCTTATGTATTACAGTGCCTAGAATCTGGTCACACAAGATCTTGTGCAAGCAGAAACACAAGTGGTAAGTTTAATTTAATGTAAGCCACGTCTTTTTCTTGCATTTTCACCTGGGCAAGAGTTTTAGCACAAGCACAAATTTTGTACCAAATTCAACCCAATATCCCTCTTCTTACTCTTCATTCTGTTCAAATAGACAATAAAAGGTTTTGATCTTTCCACAAACACCGACTTGCACAGATTCACTATCTTTTCATTAATGTAATAAACCAACATTTTCTAAGCCAAATGTTCACTTATGGTATTGCTTTCTGTTTCCAATATTTTGCTAAAAGTAATCTGGTTTCCATAATTGTATTCTCCTCAATGAATAACCATATTACTTTTCTAACTTTTTTTCCAGCAGACCAAATAATATCAACATTAAACTACAGGGGACTGTATGCATCAATATTTCACCTTCAATTCTACATACATTGTGCCAGTACTTTATCATAGAGCAGTCCCACAATATTAGAGTGAGTACATTCTCACACCAATCAAAACTGGACTTAGGAAATGTAAAAATTCCATCAGGAATAAAACTCCATCTACACGCAAGTTTCAGACTGTTCTTTCCACATCACAGGAAGTGTTCAGAATGTCCTTATAGATTTTCAACAAGGTTTGATTTAGGAGTTCCAAGTCCAGTTGCCATTTAGTTTTGTTCTGAGTGCATTTTTGCCAACATGACTTTCAAGTTTGTAGTCTGAACCATTTTTCTTTCAAAAATTGTTTAATGGTTTAAAATATCAACCTGGGATATTTATGCAAATATTTTCAATAAAACTATTTGAATAAACTGATGTCTTACCAGAACACTGTCATCCATTTCTGGTCTAATTTCTTGCTTTAGGCTCGTTTTTGTGAAAACTAGGAATATACTTAATCTGGTTTCTGCTAAATTTGTAAAAGTCCCTGCTCTCCTTCCCTAAATAAATTATTTATTAAATATCAAGAGCACAATTGCAGACAATCCTGGGATTAACTGTTTCCTAAATTGTCCCATGTAGCAATCAATGCCATTCTCATGATTTGTTCTTGTAACAATCTTATGTCATTCTGATTTCCCCTGTCATATCCATGCTGCTAAGGCTCATTAAAATGTGTTTGTTTTACATTCCAAGCCATCTATTTCTGGTTGAGCAGTATAAGTATCAATCTAGAGACACAACACTATTTTTGAATACAGGGCACTGCTAAACTGCCTTTACTGCTCACAGCCTGAGTCACTGTACTATTAATTTTGCTTTTAAAAAAATTCCAACTAAATCGATCAAGTAGTTCCTGTATTTTATTCAATACAGAGTAGAGATAAGGCCATGAACACAACAACAACAAAGAAATATTTGTTAATGTTTTGATGTTCAAAACTGCTATCCAGCTTCACCAAGAAATTTTCAGCTGGATCCATATTTTTGGGTTTCCTGCTTTTTCTATAATTGGTATAATATGATCTATAACAAATATTACAAATGTCTAGTAAAGGTTATGTGATGATGATAATAAGCAAATATTCTACCTTTTTCAGAAAATCAAAAACCTAGATATGTACTATTTCAGGAGTTCCAGTAGCCTTGTTCACATTATAGTGAACATGTGCATGCTAGGTACATATGTTTGTAAGATAAAGCCAATGTGCATTCACTTTACAAATGGTACTGGGAACCAATACCTGGATAAATGTATCTTCAATCAAATGTTCAGGTGTATTTGCATTGAATATAACATGATAATTATTCAATGCACATATAAACAATCAAATGTACACTGTATGATTGATTAATATTTATATAGTGACCAATAAAATAGTCTTCAATGAGCTTGATAGCACCAGAATCTGATGCCATTTATCATCCCTGCTCCCAGGTAAATGTAATAATCCAAGCGTAATATGCATTTTCCAGTGTAGTCTTATTTTCATAACACTAACTATAAACAAAATCTTTCTGAGGACAAGGCTATCCTCTAGCTATTACCATGTTACATATAAATGACACCTATGTTTATTTCTTCTTCAAATATATATCTTGTGCGTACATGCGTGTCTTCAACTGAATGCCCACTTTTGGAGGGAAACATGCATTTCCCCATACAGTGATGTGTACAATTTGTTACATAATCACTAGCAAGAAAACCATAAACCTCCCCATATTACTGTTAAAAATCTTCAAAAATTGTGTTTATAGACATATTTATAGATGTTTACAAATTTATATTACCCTTCTTTCTGGGATCATGAAAAACTCTTCAATTTCTTTGTACCATTTTCCTAAGTTAAACTGACTCCATTAATTTATTTCTTGTATTTGATTACTGGCATTACTGGCATATGTAAAACCACTTTCAACCAATATAAATCTGATTTCTCAGTACTAAAAATTATGATCTCTTTCACTCAGAAAACAGATTATTTTGTACTCCAGGTAGTTCATGGAACTGTAGCACTTCAGAATATGGTGGGGGAACAACATTTAAAAGCACTTCCTGTCAACACTGCCTTCTTTAGGAAAGTTTATGATAATTCCTAACAAATGCTGAGAACTTGGAACAATCTTAAGAACTTGTGAGTCACTTCTCACAATACAGATCTACTGTGGGAAGGGGGGATCCGTATATATAAAGCAGCTGTAGGGAGTTTGTCAGTCTGGTGCAATGGTTACAGACTAGGATCTGGAAAACAAAGTATTAATTTTATTAATATATCTGCAAGGTGTCTAGAAAGGAACGGCATGTAAAATATAAATAATCCTAGGTATATTCATTTTGAGTATATTCACTTTACCCCATGCTGAAATCAAAAACACTACAGAATAAGCCATTGCTGATTGAGGTTTCCTGGAGCAAATCTCTTGTAGCCATTTCTATGAACTGACCAGATACTGGGTACTGCAATGATATAATACCACTTGTAACCTGAAAGCACACATACTCTGCCAATAAATATTAATCTGCCACCTTCTCTCTTTCATCATTCCTGTTCACTGGCCATTGCAGAATAAACTGTTTCATACAGCAATACTCCATACATACAGGGTGTTTGAATTATGCTGCTGAATTTTACAAAACAAGGTTAATTATTGACATATGGTTATTTTGTTATTTAATGTGACTACTTTGAAGATGCCTTCAGCACAGGAACTGTGGATGGGAGACCTCCAAGGAATACCAGGGCCGGAACACAGAGGCAGGCAATAGTAAGCTACCTCTATGAAATGTCCAATCCCCGCTAGGGGTAACCAGTAGTCAACCATGACTTCCAGGCATGCACGCAAGGGCGCGCACACACACTACTCACTCCCCCCCCCAAAGGACAACTGAGCAAGATCCTATATCCATTCTGTAATTTCAGTCTTGGTTGATAATTGTAAAACACTTTGAAGACTTGTAGCCAGCCTCACAAACTTGTGAACACTGATGTGCATTTGCTTTCCATTTGTAAATGAACAGATACATGATTTTACATAAGTAACACAGCACTTTCTGCATTTCCCAATGAAGTGCTATATTTTGTATAGAAATAAAAAGGTGTAACTCCCAGCAACATTTTAAAGGTCTTTGTCATTGTGTTGTGAAGATATGATACTCAGGTACTTTGATACATTTCACAGAAGAGAAAGCCTATTCCTCTCCCCCATTACTTACTCAAATACTTCATGTTGTCAATTTCTGGACTTTTTCCATTCTTCAGTCATCACACAGGGTGTCATTCTGCGCATTCATGTCAAACCCTCCCCCCCAAGCTTCCAACTGTGGTGTTAATATTTTTGTATGTTTGTTAAGTTTGAGTACTCAAGTGCCCTACTGTACAGGCATTAGTTGTATGTATTTATGAGGTCTTCCTTTAGGCCATTCATGTGTATTTTAAAAAATATAGAGCAAAGAAAACAGCTATGCAACCCCCTGCCCAGTTAACACAACATACTATTTTGGTGGGGCAGACTGGATAAAAATGCTAATGCGACAGAAAAATCACTTCCATTGACTGAAGAGCAAATTTGCTAAAATTACAAAATGCAGGAGCTGTAGTTCTAGAACACTTTTGGGTAACCACAGAAGTAAGCTCTTGTAAAACACAACAAAGAGCAAATTCTCAGAGTGATACAGAAATTGAGACGTATAATAAAAGTACTCAAAATAGAGGGATCAATATATTCTACTGCAATCAACTTCGTTACTACTCAATTATTTCCTTTCTCAATTTTTTGCTGTTGTTTCCCCCCATAATTCCTTGTTCTTTAGACACATGTGTTAGCATAAGCTGTAATAGATATTATTGAGAACCCACAAACAATTTACATAGTCATATAATATTGCTCAAACTGGAAACATGATTCTAATAAAAATTCAGGTATAACTAAGGTGATTTCAAAAATCCAGTTCTTTGCAATGGATAACCACCTATCTATTTGAGTTGCAATAGGCCAAACTCTCCTGATTAAATTAATCTACATTTTTACTGCACAGACAAAATTGTTAAGATTTATAAACAGTTACAATTTCAGTTGCTCAAATGTGGATTCTCATTCTGATGCACAGACCTAGTTTTAGAGATGACCTTCAAAAAGAAAGAATCTTCAAGAAGTTAATGGTTATTCATTTTATTATTGAAATAAATTGCCAGAGGTCAAAAAGTGTTAAGGAGATGGACAAAATGTCAAACCTACAGAAACAAAACTCCTTTCACATATGCATCTTTTAAATACTGATACTGAAAGCATCAGAGTTAGTAACAGGACCAAGCCGCAGTCATTTAAATTTTAAACTGTCATCTTGACCGTAAGAAACCGTATTTGTAACTAGGTACTGCATCCACATGCACAGGGTAAGTGCTCGGAGGGACTGAAGAGAACAGGAAGCTCTTCCGCGTGCTGGGCTGTGTCTATGCAATTTCATGGGAGGGAGAAGCGGCACATAATGTGGTAATCAGTGGAGAATTCAGCTTCCTCAGCTGCAAACTGTCTAGCCCCCTTTTGGCTGCTTGTGTCATAATTAACACAACTGAAATTGCAAAGGAAAATAAATTATACAAATTTTCTTTATTTGTATAATTTATACAGGCTGCAAAATTTTGATTCCCTGGCCACAAAATGCTCATTATTTTAGGACAAAGTAAACACATATGGCTGTTTTACATATAGAAAAATGTAATGCTGGAAACTTAAGTTGGTTTAAATTTCATTTTAAAACTACACCAGGCAAGTATTCACTGATTTATACACAGTGCAATCCTGAAAACACTTTCCTGCAAGTAAGCCCCACTGAACAGACCTGATAGGATTCTGAGTTGATCAGTTTAGAATTGCTTTCTTAATCTAATAAAATCAAGTCAGTTGTGATATCCCTCTGTATGCACAAAAATATTGCCCTTTAAAGTTAATACATGATCACCTCCATTTAGAAGTTACAAGGGAATCAGTAATCCACAGATGTTTTCCAGAACTATATCCATGAACTGGGCTTGTCATGTATCTAAAATCCTCTCATTTATGCATCCTGAAAGTACTGTAATAAGCATGAGACAGGGCAGAACTCCGCAAATCCACAATCTGCAAATGTTAGAACAGGTCTGCATAGACCATTTCTGAAATATTCCAAACCAATATTAGACAACTAAGCATTCTTCTCAGGATAAGCCTCTTCATTTTGCACTTCACTGTGCGGATACATTCTCCTATGTTGTTCATAATTCCCCCCAAGATATTTGGACAGCTTCAAGACTCAGGAAAATTTACAAAAAACTGATTACATAAATTTTATTATTTAGATGCAACACATTTGTTCTCGTGCTATTTAAAACCACTGCAACTTTAAACATTTGAGAAAGCTTTTATTTGAAGTAACCGCATATTATTAGTTCAACTTTCCCAGCCTTTGAACAGAAGATGTACACAAGTTCAGAGATTATGATTCTGTACAGCTGTCTATACCAGAAAGGAACCAAACTCTTGGCTGCCTGTGAGGGACTGTAACATCCACTGCTACACCTGCGTGGATTCAGACATTTTGTTAGGGATGCTGCCAAGAAACCAGTTCCTACCTCTTATGACTGTGGCACTGCCACACTGCAAGTCCTCAACAGGGATATGCATTTATCCTGATTGTTATTTGGTTTCTCAAGGTATCAGTAAATGGGTTTCAGAAATATTCAGATATATTTTGGGCCAATCTTTTAAGGCTCCTAGGCCTGTTTCTCTTCCATTGCACGGCCCTCCATGGCTCTCTGAGCATGGAAAAAGAGGATAAAAAACAGGCTTGCAGCTTGACTCCATTCCAGGGCTATATTTTTGAGGAGTGCTGCGGCTTGCTGTTTGCTGCTGTGGTATGAACATTTGATTTCTGCTGCTAGCTACCTGAGCAGAAAATAGCCAATGACAACCATTATATATTTACAAAAGAAAAATCACTCTTTAAAAAATTTTCAACAAAAATAGATAAATATTAACACATTTCTGTACATTCACATAAGAATAAACATCAAAAAATGATTCCACAATGTTGACAAGCACAGTCCAATAATCTAAAGTTCTTCTCTACTGCAGGAGTCTGCCTGGTCCTCTTCACCTCAAGCGTCATCCAATGCAAATAAAGTGCAACAAACAATATATCTTCTTTGTGTTTTTCTTGTACTAGTATTGGATTGGAGACAAATAGCAAAAAAGGTCACGACCCTGCAGACAGGCTTGCTCAAACACCTGTTTCAACAGACTTCCTCACTCAGAGCAGAATACGTGTAGACTCAGTGAAACTTTTCCTGCTCAGCATTCATCTCTGTATGCTGTCTCTCTACATAATGCTCACACTCAGTGAAATCTTCTCTTGTTCATCTTCCTCTCTGTAAGCTTTTTCTAAAAGGCTTGGATAATTCCTAGACTCTGTGCAGTGATGTCTAGTGTAGCAGCTACCTTACTTTGGTGAAATGGTCTAGCACAGGTGTCAAACTCATTTGTTACGAGGGTGCAATCTAACATAAATGTCACTTTGTCGGGCCAGACCATGTGTGCAATAAATGTAATGCCTGATACTGGAGATATAAACTGTATAAAAGACAGCAGCTGGTAAGCTCCGAGTTGGTGCATCCTCACTGCAAGGCCCCATGGGTCAAAGGAAAACTCATATGGGCAGACTGGATAACCAGCGGTGCAGCACTGGGCAGACACTCCCACGCTGCTTAACTGCTGCAGACGAGGTTGTTCTACCATGTTGAAGCCCACAATCAGAGTGGCTCTGCCCACTCCCCCCTGAGCAGTCTCCTGTTGCACTAGTTGCTCACTAGTTGCTTGCACTAGTTGCTCACGGGCCACATAAGAGCCCTGGATGGGCTGGTTCTGGCCCCCGGGCCGTATGTTTGACACCCCAGTAGAGGGACTGAATGAGCAATAGGAGAGAAGTGCAGCAGGGTCCTGGGGGGAAAGGCTATAAGGAAGAGTTGTATGCTGGAAGGGAGGGATTTGGCTTTCCACGCACCTGTGCAGAGGACTGCTCCACAGCAGTCTTCTACCACCTGTCCTTTGGTTTGGTTGATGTTATGAAGAGGCCTTCCAAAGCCCTGTTCATTGAGACTGTGGCTGGAACTCCACCAGCAAAGAGGAAAATACTCAGGATAATATTGATGGGAGCGTAATAGAACTTGGGAGCGAAGGCACGATGGTGACTGAGGGCCATATGTGGTGTCTCAGGGGTTGAAGGAGGTGAGGGTTACTGGAGAGGGAAACACATTATAGCTGTCTATATGCCAATGCTAGAAGTCTCTGAGCCAAGATGGGGAAGCTGGAGTGCTTGGTGTTCAATGACAGTTTAGATATAGTAGGTATCTCAGAAACGTGGTTGAATGGGGAGGATCTATGGGATACGGTCATTCCTGGGTATAAGATTTATAGGCAGGACAGGGAGGGATGAGTTGCTGGTGTTGCACTGTACATTAAAGAGGGCACAGAATCAAATAAGTTAGAAAACATCAGGGGAATTAACTTCCCAACAGAAGCAATATGGGTGGAAATACTGGGCCCTAAGGGTTACTAAAATTAGGGCTGTACTATCTATCACCCACCTGATCAAGCCCTTGAGTCTGATCTTGAGATGTAGAAGGAAATAATGGAGGTGTCTAAAACATATGTTATTATACTGGGAGACTTTAACTACCCTCACATTGACTAGGTAAATGTGTGCTCAACTCATGCTGTAGGAATGAGATTCCTAGACATCATAAATGACTGTGCACTGGAACAGCTGGTCACAGAACCAACCAGAAGGGTAGTGATCTTGGACTTGGTTCTGAGCAGGTCTCACAATCTGGTGAGAGATATAGAGGTAGTTATACCATTTGGGAACAGTGACCACAATGCTATCAAGTTCAGCATTCAGGTCAATAGAAAGTTACCTCTAAAGTCCAAAACAGTAACATTTGATTTCAAAAGAGGGAATGTTACAAAAACGAGAGGAATACTGAAAAGAATGCTAAACGGGAAACACAAATAGAATGCATTCCACAGGTTAGGAAAGGCACTGCCAAGTCTAAAAGAAGACCTGTGTAGTTAACACCACAAGTCAAGGAAACGATAAAAAGTAGAGGCCACAGCCACTTTTTTCAGGAAGGGACTCTGAAGAACTGAGCCAAATTGAGGTGACCAGAGATGGAATTCTAGACCTAATAAGGAAATTAAAAACCGATAAATCCTGATGGCATACACCAGAGGGTTTTTAAGGAACTCAGATATGAGACTGTTGATCTACTAACCTGCATATGTAACCTATCACTAAATTCAGCCACTGTACCAGAAGACTGCAGAGTAGCAAATGTGATGCCAATTTTTAAAAAGGGATCCAGAAGGGGAACCAGGAAACTACAGCCCAGTAAACCTAACGTCTGTACCAGGCAAGTAGAAGAAGAGAAGAGATTGGATTTATACCCCACCCTTCACTACCCAAAGGAGTCTCAGAGCGGCTTACAAACTCCTTTCCCTTCCCCTCCCCACAACAGACGCCCCGTGAGGTAGGTGGGGCTGAAAGAGCTCTGACAGAAACTGCTCTTTTCAAGAACACCTCTGACAGAACTATGGCTTGCCCAAGGTCATCCAGCAGATGCAAGTGGAGGAGTGGGGAATCAAACCCAGTTCTCCCAGATTAGAGTCTGCGCACTTAACCACCACACCGAGCTGGCAAATCCCAACTCCCAAGTATAGGCTATTGGGGTCTGAATTTGCTAAGACTGAGAGGGAAAAAGATCTTGGGGTTGCAGTGGATAGCTCAATGAAAGTGTCAACCCAGTGTGGTGTAGTGGTGAAAGACATACTCTATATTTGGAATTATTAGAAAAGAGATTGAGAATAAAACAGCCAATATTGTAATTCCCTTGCATAGATCTATGGTGCAGCCTCATTTGGAATATTGTGTACAGTTCTGGTCACTGTATCTCCAAAAGGACATTGCCATGCTGGAAAAAGTATAGAGGAGGGCAACCAAGATGATTAGGGGGTTGAAGCAACTTACCTATGAGGAGAGTCTGAAGACTTTTCAGTTTAGAAGAGAGACGACTAAGGGGACACATTATAAAATTATGCTTGGGGTGGAGAGAGCTGACACAGACATTTTTCTCTCTCTCTCCCAAAATACTAGAACTTGAGGGCATCCACTGAAACTGATGGGCAGTTAGTTCAGGATGGACAAAAGGAAATACTACTTTACACAGATAGTGATTATAATATGGAATTTGCTGCCAGAGGATGTAGTGATGGCTACAGGAATAAACAGCTTTAAAACAGGTTAGATAGATTCATGGAGGATAAGTCTGTCAATAGCTATTAGCCAAGGTGACTAAGGGGAACCTCCACATTCAGAGGCACTAAGCCTCTGAATCCCAGAGCTAGGAGGCAACATCAGGGGAAGGCCTTGGCCTCTCTGCCCTGTTATTGGCCATCCAGAGGAACTGGTTGACCACTGTGTGAGACTGGATGCTGGACTGGATGGGCCACTGGTCTGATCCAGCAGAGCTCTTCTTATGTTCTTAGGAAACAATTGAGGTAAAGCAGGATGGCTGGGGACCCCTTCAGGGACCTGTGAACGTGTACCCCTTTATCTAATTTGCTTGGAACTTTTTTTGGGAGGGATCTTCAGTGGACAGGCAGGACTAGGTGCCCTGGAATCTTAGTGTCGTTTGTTGGGGAAAAGCTACCTTATTCCCCCAGAAAGCGTTCCCCCCAGGGAATAATGGACACCAAAATTTCTGGAATTCCAAAAAGCAGTATTGAGGACCCAAATAATCCAGAATATAGGTATGGAAACTCTTCCTGAAATCCAAATCCCCAGTGCACATCTCTAGTCCTAATGCTAGTGAAATCTGTGGGCTTCTAGAAGGTGCTCCACTAGCATAGGGGCAGCATGCATCTGTCTTGCATATATTGTTACTCATGGGCATTATGGCTGTAATACACCATCCCTATCCACACAATCAGTTTTGTAAAATCCAAAACCAGCCTGAGGTAAGTGGATCACTTAAGTATGCAAAACGTCATACCAGCAATGGAGGTGAGATGGTAAGACAGTAAAAGCAGGTTGCTTACCAGTAACTGGTGATCTTCGAGTGGTCATCTGTGCATTCACACCAATGGGATTCAGTGCGCACACGCTGGATCGACCGGTGCTGTAGCAAGCTCTTTTAACCGATTTTCGCGCCCAGTCCCCATGGCATGCGCAGGAACCCCACTGCGCATGCCCAGAGGGGGTGGGCACGGACATCCCACCAGTTCCTACAAACCACCGCAAATCAACCCCTATTCCAAAATGTAGAAGCTGACAGCAGCAGGGAAGGAGGGCGGGTGGTGTGAATGCAGAGATGACGTGTCTGCGAAGTAGTGGCATGATCTGTTGAAGGGAGACCATGCGGAAGCAGTGGTAGGTTACGAAACGGTTCAGTTCTCTGAGGTCTAGTATGGGTCGAACGCCTCCGTCTCTCTTCGGGACAGTGAAGTAACGGGAGTAAAATCCCGTCCCCTGGAGGTGTGGTGGAACATGTTCGATGGCTCCCTTCTGCAGAAGGATGGACACCTCCTCGAGGAGAGGTGGGGAAGGGGGCGTGGTGATGACGACCGGAATATTGGGGTTCTGATGGAACTGGATTTTGTAACCTCGGGTCAAGACGGAAAGGACCCACTCATCTGAAGTGATGAGACGCCAGGCATGGATAAAAGGAAAAAGACGGGTATGAGCTGACTCGGTGGCAGGAAAGTCAAAAGCCCTGCTTGGAGGGCTTGGGCTGTTTGCTGTGGGAAGCCTGTTGTCCGGAACCGAACTTTGGTCTTTGGTAGGTTGGTTTTTGGCCTCCCGAAGATGTTCTTGGTCTCCACCTTGTGTCCGGAGACTGATGAGTTGGGGTGCATCTCTGCCAGGACCTGGACCAGGTGCGAGGGCGGTATTGTTGCCTCGCAGAGGATGAGACTCCCAGTGCTCGAGATGCTTTAATGCTCTTATCCAGTTCTTGTAGGGTAGAGTCAGTTGCTGCATTGAAAAGCCCCAGACCATCAAAGGGGGGTGTGTCTTCCACATATGATCTGGTGTCTAATGGGAGAGTGGTGTTGCGAAGCCAGGAATGTCTTCTGAGTGCTATCGCAGAGGTCATGGTTCTTAGAAGATGCCTCGAGGACATGTTTGGTAGTGTTGAGCTGTTGTTTTGCCAACACCATGCCTTCCTTTTGTAAGTGTCTGGCTGCCTGGAGTTTGTCTTCTGGTAGGTGGGTCAGAAGTTCAGAAAACCGTTCCCAGAGAGTATACTGGTACCGGTTCATACAGGCCAGGTAGTTAGTGGCCTTTACTCCCAATGCCCCTGTGGAATAGAAGCGCCTGCCGAATGCATCTAATTTTTTCCCTTCCTTATCCGAAGGTGTTGAGTGCATTTTCTTGGATTTTGACGAAGATGTTACAATCATGGAGTTTGGCTGAGGTTGTGAGAATAAAAACTAGGCCTCGGGCTCTTGGACCCTGTACATGTGGTCCAGTTTCCTTGTTGACACAGGAGTGGATGACGGTTTGAGCCATGGAGACTTTGCTGCCTGTAAAAGGACTGAGGACATAGGCAATGCTAAGGTGGAAGATGTATCCAGCTGTTGTTGTTCAGTTGCACAGTCGAGTCCGACTCTTTGCGACCCCATGGACCAGATCACGCCAGATCACGCCAGTATACAACATTGTATACTGAATCCGTTGCTTGCGGATTTTGTTGGACGACAGAGAGGCCTAAAGAGTGGGCCATTCTTTTAATTAAATCAGTGTACGAAGTGAGGTTGTCAGATGGAGATATAGGTAAATCCTCGGCGACATCCTGATTTGGAGATGCATGGTCAGGGGAGGTGTGAGCCTCAGAAGCCTCTGTATCTGAATCATCGTCAATAAAATCAGAAGAATCCTGTTGATCTGTGTGTTGTTCTGTGTGGTCCGAAGTATCTTGTTGGTACACTGTGGGTTTGGTTTGGGTGACAGGAACGACAGGTTTTGGTTCCACGGTGTGATGGGACGGCTCGACTGCAGGAGGACGTGATAGAGATGCTGAAGGCCTTGCCTTGAGAGGAGACCTAGACCTATGAGCAGAGCGAGAGGAATAGCGATTCCACTCAGAGTAGCCCGCAGGAGTCAGCCACGGCATGGATGGAGGATAAGCCCCATACAGGTAACGCAACTGTCTTTCATCCCACGCCATTGGTGGAGGGGGGGCATGAAGACTCTTGGGGAGCGACTTCTTGTCCGTGGACGTCTGGGAGACAAGGTGGTGTGTCTGCGGAGTCGTCCCCGTAGCTGCGGGTGTCGATATCGACAGCCTGAGTGTGCAGACGTGGAGGGTGACGCTGCATGTTAGGTAAAGTATATCAGTGCCGACGTGGATCGATGTTGGGGGTTTCCGATACTGTTGATGCCGACGAAGTTGAAGGAGCGGGGGAAAGCTCTGCACCCATTTGGTGACTGAGGAGCTTTGCCGTGTCGATGTCGGAGTAAGGAGGCTCCGCTTGGTGGACAGGGGAGTCCAATACATGGATGGTCGGTACTGGCGGAGGAACTTGGGCCTCCGATATCGATACTGCCGGTGGAGCGGGAGGCACTATAGGGGCATCACCCAGTGCAGGCACCGCTTCATTCCCCTTCTTCGCTGCCTTAAAGGACTTGGAGGTGCCCTTTTCCGAGGACTTATGTTCCGTACCTGCCTTAGCCATTTTCTTAATTGGCGTAGAGGCGGACGATCGTGTCTTCGATGTCGAGGGCTTCGGTATCGGGCGGTCGACATCGGAGGCAGGTCTCGATGCCAGAGCTGTCGACATGGACGGTCCCTCCTCCATCGCCGGGACAGAAGCAAGGGCGGACTCCAGCAGCGCTACTTTAAGGCGTGCCGCGTGGTTTTTTCTCGTCTGGTTGGAGAAGCGAGCACAGTGACGACAGGACTCTGGCTTGTGAGACTCTCCAAGACAAAAAATGCAGAGGGTGTGGCGATCTGGAGGAGCTAGGTTGCTACCACAGCGTCTGCATCGATTAAAAAATCCGCACTTCTTCTCCATAAGAAGAGAAGTGGCGGGGGGGGAACGGGTGGGGGGGGGGGGGGCCCAAGGCC
>NW_015168735.1:169469-188105 GCF_001447785.1 Gekko japonicus | reverse complement strand
TTTTTTTTAAAAAAAATAAATAACTAAAAACGAACTGAAAACGAAAGAAGCTAAGAAATAACTGCTAAGAGCTGAGAGGCGAAGCTGAACGCGAGGCTAACAGCAATCCGATCAGACCGAGAAGGAAAGAAGGTCTTTCCAACGCGGCGGTAAGAAAGGAACTGGTGGGATGTCCGCGCCCACCCCTCTGGGCATGCGCGGTGCAGTTCCTGCGCATGCCCTGGGGGCTGGGTGTGAAAATCCGTCAAAAGAGATTGCTACAGCACCAGTCGATCCAGCACATGAACACTGACTCCCATTGGTGTGAAGCACAGAGACCACGACGAAGATCCTAATTTACAAAGAGACATGGTAAGTCACATTCTGAAAAGTGACAATATTCCATGCTTCTACAGACAAGAAACATAAATCAAGACTATGCATACTTTGAAAATGTGTTGATATTTATAGAACAGCTTTCAAAAAAACAGTTATAGAAGGCTCAGGACTGCCCTTTGCAAATCAGCTATTTCTTATGTGGATCTCCCACTGCACAGTGCCATCTTACTAACATCATGTTCAGAAAGTGTAACATGCAAAGATATTGGATCATGAACAAATCTGAAGTAAGGTACTGCCAACTATTTTGATGACTCCCATCTTTTCCCCTGCCATCCATTCAAACTCAGTGTTGCAATTCCAGAAATTGCATAGTATAGCTTGAAGATAGGAAGACAGGAACACCAGCAGACATTGAATACAGGAGAGATGGTTGGCAATGGTCGTGTCGTAATGAGATCTATTATTGAGATGGGTCAGCCTCTCCTACGTGCTTGACTCAGCGAGCAAGATCCAACATCCTCACCTTCACCAAGTATGCAAGTGCAAAGCACTTTCACTCATACAAAGAAAGGGGGGTAACTGAACAACAGCTCTTTATACCTTATAAGATGCTGCTCCTCAAACTGGAACAACTAAAAGCACCCTCCATAAGCAAAGCATTCCTTTAAACCACCCTGGATTCTTGTTAATGTTTGACCATTACATTGTCTCACTGCAAATTTTATGTGGGGAGGGGGGGGGGTTAACTGATTCCAGTTGTAAACCCTTCTCATGCAGGCACTTGCATCATTCTCAGCAATATAAACTGAAGACAAAACTGTTATAATACATTCAATAATAGACATACAGAATGTCACCTTTCCTTGCCTACTGTGAAGAAAGGCAACTTGTAAAAGTGCATTATGGGCATGTCTACAATGACTACCTGTAAGTAATCCTTGTTCAGGATTAGATTAATGTACAGGGCAAATGGGGGAAAAACCTTAGGCGAAATAAACAAAAACTCCTGATGATGCTGTTCTTGTAACATCTAAAGGTACACTTGTTTGAGCATTTGAATTTGTTTTACTAAATGCATCTACTTCCCTCCCCAACTGTAATTCACTGATTTATGATTGGTAGGATGAATGTAGCCTTTCATGACTTGTAAGTAGTTTTGCTTTATCTCCCCACTACTATCAACAATTTATATAGGACTGACCGCAGTGGACAGAAGAACATTTTGCATTCTGCAATTCTGCCTTTCTGTATATTATCAAAAGGAGAACAAGTACGTTGGGAAAAACCCCATACTGCCAACAACTGAATATCAAACTTACCAAGGAGTGGGACAGGTTGGGTGACTGGAGCTGGCATGCTAGTAGAAGTTGCCGGTGGAGGAGCATTTGGATATCCTTTGGAACTATCTACATTTTCAGCATTTGCTCTAGATCCTGAAACTACTGTTGGAATGGGGTTTCCCACTGAAGAGTCTTTTGTAGTGTCTTCATTCATATTGGCCACAGAAGCTATAACAGAGTGATGTTAACAGTAAAAACTTTATGCAAGTGGCACACACACTTCTGTTATGGTCTAATTTAATAATATAAAAGTACACTTACAGTTTGGGATATTTACTCCTGGAGAAGGAGGAATGGAGACTGGAGGAACTGAAACTGGAGGATTAATAGGTGGTGGTGGTCCAGGAGGCAGAAATCCTATGAAGGTAGAAAAAGTAGCTCTACTACAGTACAGATAGTTGTTTCAATTTATCCTTAAATTAAAGGATCTCCTCTGCAGCACTCTGTGTACAGTTCATATACAAGAAAACTTCCTGGAAGTATTTAATTACCTGGAGGTAAATGCATTGGGTTGAAGCCAGGACGCAAAAACGGTGGAGGTGGGGGTGGAGGAACTCCAGGACCAAATCCAGGAGGTGGAATCCCTAAGGGAGGGGTAAATGTAGGCGGCTGAAGTGTACCAACCATTGGAGGACCGGGCTGATGTGGTGGGACCTAAAATGGAACGGAAATGTTTAGTTAACACATTTCTATAGTTTAGTTACTTAGATGTTAACCTACAGAGTTAAACCAATGTGTGATCTTTGTTCCGTTTTAACAGGGCAGAATCTCTCCAAAATAAGTAAGCAAAAGCCACATCTTATAACATCTTTTCTCTAACTGCGTTGTTTTTTTTGCCAAAAAGCATTTTCATATTTCTTCCCTGCACTCACTTTTGTTTCAAAGGTTGTGTCATATAGGGGTAAGAGAACTGCAGACACAGACAGAAGTTTCTGGTCAGGGTGATCCATGCTCTGATATAGTAACAGGTTAAGTTACTATAATACACTCTAAAAGAGGCTGTCTTTGAACACAGTCTGGAAACTTTGGCTGATCTAGATACAGGGATTATATCAGTCATGTGCGAAATGATCTGCACTGGATGCCTATCTGTTTCTGAGCACAATTAAAAGCACTGGTTCTCACCTTAAAAGCTGTAAATAGCTTGGGGCCAGGATACTTGAAGCACCATCTCCTCTCATACTGTCACCCATTAAGAACCTCCTTTCAAGCCCTGCTTTCTGTACCCCTGCCTGCAGAGGTAAGATAGGTGGGAGCAACCAGGTGGCACCTGACCTGTAGAATGTCCTTCTCCTTGAGGCTTGCTTTGGTACTCACCCCTCTCTCTTTGAGGCTCCAGGCCAAAACATTTTTGCCAGTCTTTTAACAAAGGGGTTTAATGTTTTAAAATGATTTTTAAAGCCTGCTTGAGCCTGTTTTATGAAGATCATTTAAAGCAGCTAAATCATCTTATGCCCTGGCTTGGCTTTTTAGTGGTTAAGAATAACTTCCTGGATTGACCACAGCTAAGAAAGAGATAATTTCACATGCAATTTACCAAACGTTTAGTGAATCATAGAGTTGGAAGGAGCCTCCAGGGTCATCTAGTCCAACCCACTGCACAATGCAGGAAATTCACAAATACTCTGAAGACTGAAAAGGAATGGCAGCTCCTTTCTCAGATGTCAAACCACATTCACAGGGACATCTGAAGATAATAATGTACAATTTGCACAGACTGCAATCTCCCTCCCCCTGCAGCATCCTGAAACATTACCTCTCTTCCTGGAGGAGAGGGGATTCCCAGCAACAGAATTCAAAGGGTCAACTTATGGTGACCCTATGAACTAATGTCCTCCAAAATGTCCTATCATTAAAAGCCTTGCTCAGGTCTTGCAAACTGAGGACCATGGCTTCTTTTATTGAATCAAGCCATTTCATGTTGGTTCTTCCTCTTTTCCTGCTGCCTTCATCTTTTCCTAGCATTATTGTCTTTCCCAGTGACTCTTGTCTTCTCACATTGTGACCAAAGTACGATAGCCTCAGTTGAGTTATTTTAGCTACTAGGGAGAGTTCAGGCTTGATTTGATGTAGAAGCCACTTATTTGTCTTTTTGGCATTCCACAGTATCCGTAAAACTCTCCTCTAACAACACATTTAAAATGAATCAGCATCTTCCATAAAACTCTCCTCCAACACCACATTAAAATGAATCAGCATCTGATCATTGCTGCAGTCATTAACATCTCCTTTTTTTAGAGTTGGAATGTAAATTGAGCATTTCCAGTCTGTGGGCTATTATTTTGTTTTCCATGTTTGTTGGAACAGAACTGGGGAGAGATTTCAGGCTGCTATGGGAAGGGGGGGGGAACTGAGCTCCACAGGTGAACATACTTGCCCCCACAGAAACATCTAGTCTTGATCCAAACTGAACATTTTTAGAGTTCTTCAACATTTCAGAATATGTTTAAATGGAATAAACAAATTAAATGGTTTCCACTGTTCTTTAGAACATTTAAATGCTAAAATGAAAAATAAATTTAGAACTTTTTTTTCATTTTATTTAGGTCTTTCAAATTTTCTTGAGGTATGCAGTCTTCAGCTGCTTTTGTTAATAAGTTTGTGCCATGCATCTGATCTGTTGTCATTAACTCCTGCAACCAATTTTGGATGGTTATCACATTAAGCAGGGGTCATTTCGTAGAAAAAGAGGTGCAGGAGCTCATATGCCACACCCCGTGACATCACTGGAAGTGTGTCAGAAGGCAACACCCACCGCTCAGGCTCCACTGGGCTGTTCTGGATTGGTAGCTATTGGGGGGGAGGGGACACGTGCAGATCTGTCCTCGCAGAGGAGGGAGAGCTTGTACCTGAATAAAACCTGGTCTGTTGAGCGTGGCGCTGCGCGCGGTGGCGGCGGGGGGGGGGGGGGGCTCTGCAGCTCACCTGGCTGCTTCTTGCTCCAACTGAAAGCTGCTGGGAGCAGGGGGCGGGGTTTGTTGCATGTGCCCGCCCCCTGGGCTCTTTACTGCCGAAGCGCCGCTCCTGTGCGCTCCTGCAGGAAATGACCCCTGACATTAAGTCAGACCTTCAAAAATAACACCCCATGACACATTAAGTCAGACCCTTCAAATTACTTTCAGCATTCTTTGGGTCCAATTCTCATAGAACTTGATACAATGAAAGTAATTTTTTTCACATTATTTTTGCTTGGTGTTTCATTTAAATTTGTCTTCCAACACTGGGTTTTAAACTTAGCACAAAAGGCTAAGATGTAATGCGACCTCTCAATGACATTACAAAACATCTCATGGAATTGGACCTTACTTCTGAAGAGCAACATGAACCAAGCTTCATGGGAGAAAGAATAAACACAATCTTACCTGTGGCGGAGGCACTGTTATTGGAGCAGGCATGGGAACAGGCATTTGAACTGGTAAAGTTTTAGCTACAGGTGATGTTTGTTCGTTGTGTGCAGCTTCACCTACTGCTCCTCCATTCTGGGCTACTTGGTTTTCTGATTTTTTAGGAATTCCTTTCCATTCTACAAAACATAAAAATGTCTACTGAAATAATGTAAACATTTCAACTATAAAACAAATATTAAATTATTAATTTAAACCTATCCTACAACTTCCTGATATGGTTACATCTTCGTATATTAAGATCACCTTATTTAACTGCTCAATAGTAGCCATTATCACAGTATCTAATTACGGAGTCCAGGTTCTGTGCAGACAATGACATTAACACAAAGGGGCAAGGCACAAAGGCTGAACAGAGTCCTACATATCTGGGGGAACTCCCAGGTATAAAGAAAAATAACACCTCCATGACACTTCTTTGCCCCCATCCACTTCAATATTGTCTGAACATGAGCACAGGGATGGCCAAAATGCCAGCTTTAGACTTCGGCCAGCAGCACTGACCACAAAGCAGAATCATTTAGACACTGACTCCTCATTGCTCAAAAAGTTCAATAAAGTGAGCAGCAGCCAAAGATGCACTGAGCTAGAGTAGAAAAAAGGCAAGGGTAGTGGTGTGAACGTATAAAGGAAGGGAAGAAGGGAATTAAGGGAATAAAGTGGTGTGTTAATGTGAGTTCGGATCTAATACTGGTGGAGGGGGGAGTAAGCAAAAGGGAGACAGGAAGGGATTTGATGAGTAGTGTACAAAAGGAACAGAAATGTGAAGGCCTGCTTTTTTAAAAAAAAAAGCCTGAGAACTTATTAAAATTTTCCGGTGGAAAAAATGGAGAACTTTGGGGAACACTGAACAAAATCTTATGAATTTTTTTCTTTGAAATGCGTGAAATAGTTTAAGAAAGGTTTGATTTACTCAAAATATACAACACAAAAATCTGAGAACCATTTTTCAGTTGTTTCAATGGAAGCTATGGGGGCAGTGAAAAATCTTTGGAAAAGCTTTTTCACAAGGTTTTATTCACTCTATGTACACCATTCAGTTTTTTCAATGGAAACATTATGAAACGTTGGGGGAGCATTGAAAACAACTCCTTTGAATTTTTCTTCCATTCCACTGAAAACATTGGGAAATTTGGAGGAATGCTGAAACAGAATTTTTTATTTTGGAATGGATGAAATATGCTAAAATAGCATAGGGCGCAATAGTTTGCAACTCTTTCTTTGGGTATATTTGTAATTTTGCTTGCAGAAAACTGTACTTTTAAATTCCACAAATGTATCAATCAATACAATTAGATATGCTACTAAAATGATCAATGTGCTTATGTTAAAGCAGCAAAATACGTTTCATTTTGATAGGAAATAAGTACTGCATATCCCTGACCTGGACAGCCTGGCTAACCCGAGCTCATCAGATCTCGGAAGCTAAGCAGGGTTGATCGTGGCTAATACTACAATGGGAGACCAAGGAATAACAGGGATGTGACGTGAAGGCAGGCAATGGCAAACGACCTCTGAATGTGTCTTCCCTCGAAAACCCAAAAGGGTCGCTATAAGTCAGCTGTGACTCGATGGCACTTTCCACCACTGCATATTTAAAATTTCCCCACAATTTCTGGTTTCTTTCTTGGCTCACTGCCAAACTCTACCTACTCAAGCAACCTCTACCTAAAGTACAACAATAACCTAAAAACCATTAAAACTATGATCAAATATTTACTTGTTTCAGTTAAACGGCAACTCAAACTGAGTGTGCAAAAAGTGACAGAATACCCTTACTATCTATGGATAGTAAAACAGGATCTGAATTAAGTGCTTTACAAAAATGCATTTAGAGAAACGTAGATAGCCCCTTTATTAAAGAAAAAGTTATTTCATGCAGGGCAGATTTGGAGTAGGGAAGCAGTTGGAGGGATGCTTAACCTTTTTCTTACTTGCCACTTTTACCAATCTGCTTTTCCATCAAAGGATTCTAAATCACTGGAACACTACCAGCTGAAAAAGCAATTGAGGAACAGGGGTGGAAATGAAAAATGGCACGCAACAGAACAGTTAAGTGCACATACACAGCTGCTTCCTGATCTAAACACCATTTGCTGCGGCATAACCTTAAAAGGGGGCATCTGAGTTTACAATTCGGGGTAGGATCAGTCCTAAAAGCAAGACTAAAAAGATCATTACAGTTTTATCAAATACAAAGTATTCTACCTATAAATGCTTTCCCCTTGATAAAGATGTTTCATAAAGTCAGCTCTTACCAGGACTAAGTGTTTCATTGTCCAACATTCCTCCTTCACAAGAACTTTCCAGGTCTTCAGGCTTAACTTTACTCCATGGTACATAGGTAACACCTAATTCTACATCCCAGTACTGCTTATAGTCTGGTTTAATTCCTTTATTTAAAGCCCATGCAATCTTTAGGAAGAATGGCAACATAAATATTAATCAGTGAGATTTTTTCCCTCTTACACGGAAACTATTTTCTCTCAGAGCAATATAATTCAAAAGTCAAGACATAAAATATACACCATATGCCAGGGTCCCCCTTTTCTGGTGGGTAGAGCCAGGAATGGCTTTTGCCCAGCAAGGCTTCCGATTGGCTGTGCAGATTTTTTAAAAAAATGTTGCTTTGGCAGCAGCTGCCAGCACAGCACAAAGACCTACACTGCATTAACTGAAGTTAAGCTGTGGCAGTCATCTTATGGGTGGCTCTGCCTCCTGCAACAGCCATTTTGTTGCTGCACCCACCATCCATGTCAGAACTCCAAATGTGCCTGCAGGTTCAAAACAGTTGGGTACCTCTGCCATATGCAATGCAAAATTGTAAAAAAACAACATATGTAGAAAATCTTTTAACAGGCAGACAAAGGGCTACATCAGACAATACAGCTGCCACGTGAAAGTCTCTTAAAGAGTTGCTCTTTTGAGCCACTGTTACCAAATTAGCCTATGTGAATTATTCCCTACCAACAGATTTGTCTTTGTGCCACCACTAAATATTCCTTCAGGCAGCTTGCAGCTACGTTGAGACAAATCTTATGATGAAGAAAACACAGAGATCACAGGAAAAGGTAATTAAACAGACATCAAACAATACAAGATTCCTCATCCATTTAAAACATTATGGGGTTTCATACATATTAACTAGCAGATATGCAAAACAAACTTACATATATTGTATTCTGGAGTATATTTCTACCCCAAGTCAAATTCCAGTGTATTTTGAGGTACAAAAATGTTCCATGATTTAAAAAAAATGAATTTGGGTACTGTGAAACACGAAGTCTTTTATAATAACAGCCAGAACTTGAAAATGCACCTCCAAATCAGGCACAAACATCTAACATTAATAAATGCTGGTGTTGCTTTTACCTGGGGGTGTTTTTGCACTCCAGGTGCTCTTCTGTTCACAGAAAGAACACTCTTAAGTGTTAAGTGGCTGTACTTTGGGGGCAATGTTTACTAAATCTAGAGGTGACAATGTGCTGAGAGGACAAAGTTGTAGAGCCACTTCTCTATGCATTCTACCAAAGAAAGCAAAACTGGAGCGGAAACTTGCTCCAATGTCAGTAGCAGGATTTCAATGCCTGCCAAGTATTTATTTATTTCACTTATGCTCCACTTTTTCCTGCAGTGGGGGCCCAAAACATTTCCCCATTCTCCATTTTACCCTCACAACAACCCTGTGAGGCTCATGGCGTGTGTGACTGGCCCAGTGTCACCCAGAAAGCTTCCATGGCAAAGTGGGCATTTGAACCTGGGTCTCCCAGATCCTAGCCCAACACTCTAACCCATTATATCTCACTGGGTCTCATTAGGTAATACGAATAAGTATTTTAATTGTTTCTCAGACCCATTCTGGATACTGATTACTGCAAGTTTCATATATGTAAAAGTTAATCATTATAATACCTTTATAGGTTTCTGATTGGCTTTAAAGTTTCCACGGCTGAGTTTTTGCAGGGCGCGGTATGCATCTTGTCTCTGCACCATTACAATATAGGCACATCCTCTTGGTGGTATCATCTGTTATGAAGTACAGAAACATTACTACAAAGAAAACCAATGTTATAGGGAAGCTATTCTTTTAAAGTATTAAAAATCCTGTTCTACAATATGCCCAATACCTTAAAAAAGAAGCATAAACCACAGCCCAGCAGCTCTGGCAACTGCACAACGTGCCTATTTTTAGTATTTCTGAAGTATCTTTCTACCTTTACAAACTCACTAGATAATGCCCAAGCCAAATAAAAAAAAACAAGAAAAAGTGCATTCTACATAGAGGTGCAAAACAGAGCCCCGAGGCTGGAGGGGGCAGCTTCCATATACTGCTAGCTCCACCCTCCAGATCATGCACTGTTCCCTTGCAATTTTGGCACTGAGGCGACAAATCACACTCCCCCCCTACACCCAGCAGCCTGCTTCACAGCTGAGCCAGTTAAAAGGACACTACAGCTTGGCTGTGAACAAAACAAAAACCCTGTTAAAGGTTTCAAAGGGAGGGAAGACAGAGAAAAAAACAGTTTTGTTCCATCATTCTGAAGGTGGAGCTAA
This sequence comes from Gekko japonicus, assembly GCF_001447785.1. NCBI lineage: Eukaryota > Metazoa > Chordata > Lepidosauria > Squamata > Gekkonidae > Gekko > Gekko japonicus. Next base: position 178,486 of record NW_015168735.1, on the reverse strand, counting down.
GCTTTTCCTCCCTTCCATGGATTGAATGCAGGCATAGCTTTCATGTGGAGGCTCCTGTCTACAACCACCCTGCCATTGGATCAAAGAAGTTCTCCTTTGGTCTGGCATAAAGGGAAAAGCCCCACAAGATGTGTTCTAAAAAATGTCATTCCATTTATTAATCGCCTATCCCCACAAATTGTGGGTCTCTAAGCGATATACAAAAGTTCTAAGAACATAAAAGACATAAAAACCAGTCCAATAGCATACTATAATTAAAAGCAGGTGACGAAATTTTGTAGCCTCCTTCCATATCTGGTATGTGAGCACTTCACATGTTCAGGGGGGAATAAGTTCTATATAGAAGAAGGGTCCAGGTAGGTAGGGTGCCAGCCATGATGTTAACCGTTGCTGTCCTCAACCAAATGCCTGGCGGAACATCTCTGCCTTACAGGACCTGTGGAATTGCATAAGATCCCGCAGGGCCCTGATGTTATTTGGCAGAGAACATTAAAATAACACAATGTTGCATTGCTCAAAAAAGAAGGGGCATCCTATTGGCCACAGGGGCAAAATGCCTGTGTGAAAACCAAAGTAATTATATTCTGCATTAATATTAGTATGCAACACTGGCTATCCTTAAGTTTTACATAACTAAAAATTCAAGTGAATTAAAAATCATGTTGATTAAAAATACACTGATATAACTTAAAATAAAGAAATAAGTTGCATTTAGCTTTACCCAGGAATTAAAATGCCAGTAAACTGGTGCTTAACGGCTTGCACCCTACCACTCTGCTAAGCAATGTCTGAAACCTTCCTCCAGCCTAAGGAGCCTTCCTCTGACTGTTAAGTGGTTCTTCCTCTAATGGAAGAAATACTTATGCTGGAGGCAGGCTCCCACAAACCAAGGTAGGATACCTCTCGTGGTTTTCTACCTTCTTGCTTTTCATACTCACATTTATGGATTCAATAGGGCCAAACTCCTCTAGAAGACTACCAACATCCTGCTGTGATGTTCGTTTGTCTAGTTGTCCTACCCAAAGTGTAGTACTGCACACTGAAAAGGAAAAAAAGGTATGTTTGCTTCAGTGTTTGTATTTTAATTAAACTAAGTTGTCCTTTCCTCTTTTGCAAATACCCTTTTCATAATCACAGTTAAAACAGTAATGCAGACTAATTTAAGCAGGCTGATCACAGACTTGAAAACACTTTGCTAGGCCATGTCATGAGAACATAAGAGAAGCCAATGTTGGATCAGGCCAATGGCCCATCCTGTCCAACAATCTGTCACACAGTGGCCAAAAACACCAGGTGCCATCAGGAGGTCCACCAGTGGGGCAGGACACTAGAAGCCCTCCCAGTTGCGCCCCCCCAGCACCAAAAATACAGAGCATCACTTGCTCCAGACCGAGAGTCCCTATCTATACCTTGTGGCTAATAGCCACTGATGGACCTCTGCTCCATATGTTTATCCAATTCCCTCTTGAAGCCATCCATGCTTGTAGCCGCCGCCACCACCTGTGGCAGTGAATTCCATGTGTTAATCACTATTTGGGTGAAGAAGTACCCATTTATATTCACTCTCTGTTTCCTATAATTAGCCAGTTTTTGACCCACAAGAGGGCCTGTTCTTTTATCCCGTGACTATTGAGCTTACTTAGGAGCCTTTGATGAGGAACTTTATCAAAAGCTTTCTGGAAGTCAAGGTAAACAACATCTATCGGGCCCCCCTTGTCCACATGGTTGTTCACCCACTCAAAAAACACTAACAGGTTAATGAGACAAGATCTTCCCTTACAGAACCCATGCTGAGTCTGCCTCAATAGTTTTTGTTCATCAGTGTGCCTACTAATTCTCTCCTTAATAACGGTTTCCACCAACTTATCCAGTATGGACGTCAGATTGACTGCCCTGTCATTTCCTGGATCTTCTCTGGAACCTTTTTTAAAGGTGGGAGTGACATTAGCTACCTTCCAGTTCTCAGGAATGGAGGCAGATTTTATATGAAATAATACATATTTTTGTCAGGAGATCCACAAGTTCACATTTGAGTTCTTTCAGAACTCTCAGATGTATGCCACCCAACCTGGTGATTTATCAGTTTTTAAGTTGTCTATCAGTCATAGAAACTCTTCTCTCGTCACCTCAATCTGACTCAGGTCTTTCAACACCCCTCCCGAAATCACCAGTTCCGGAGTGGGCAAGCACTTCTCATCTTCCACAGTGAAGACAGAGGCAAAAAATGTATTCAGCTTCTCAGCCATTTCCCTATCCTCCTTCAGCCTGGTTTTGTCTTTTGTACAGCTCCCTCTTGTTCCAAAAAGCATCCCAGTGCCTAACAAACTTGAATGTGTCCTATTTAGGTAAAAAAGCAGCGCTCTCCTAACATCTAGAGTGTGGAGGAGTCGCTGTTGTCCATCTTCTGGGTTAGGGAAGAAATTAGGCAATAAGATCTCCGAGGCTAGGTGAAATTCGGAGACCACATTAGGCAGAAAAGATATGTCAGGCACCAGTTTCACACCATCCGGTAGGAAAACAAGGAAAGATGGGTCATGATGCAGGGCCACGAGTTCGCCTACCCTCCTGGCCAAGGTGATGGCGATGAGAAAGGCAGTTTTCCATGCTGCATGCTTTAGCTCACAAGTTGCCATGGGCTCAAAGGGCCGCCCCATGAGATGGTGGAGCACCAGCGGTAAATCCCACAAGGGTACCAGTGAACGGATCGGTGGATACAAGTGGAGGAGACCCTTCATAAATCTCTTTGAGACCAGGTGAGAAAAAACGGAAAAGCCGTTGAAGCCCGGATGGTAGGCCGACATAGCTCACAAATACACCCTGAGTGAGGAGTGAGAGAGCCCCTTTTCTGCCAGCGAGAGCAGAAAGTCTAAGACTTGGTCAATCCTGATAGAAGCCGGGGGGACGTCAGAGGGCTGTATGGAGGCCAAGAAGCAAACCCACTTCCCACTGTAGGAACGTTGCGTAGAATCTTTCCTGACATTGAGAAGCACAGTAGTGATTCTGTCTGAGAATGTTAAGTGACCGCGAGATAAGCTGTTAGCTTGAGCTTGTATACCTTGTGGAATAGCAGAGCTCCTCCCTCCACCAGGAGCAGATCTGGCACCTGTGGGAGGGGATGGCGCGCCTTGGATAGCGAGAGGAGATTGGCGAACCAAGGTTGCCTCGGCCACCAGGGGGCAATCAGGATGCACCTTGTATGGACCCTCATGAGTTTTTGGACCATCTTTAGCAGCAGAGGCGGGAACATATATAGGAAGTTGTTGTTCCATGGATACAGGAGTCCATCTCCCAAAGCCTTGGGATCCTGAGCTGCCCTGCAGCAAAACAGGTTGCACTTCGAGTTGTACCTGGTGGCGAAGACATTGATGTGAGGCGTACCCCACTTTTGAAACACGGGATGTAGGTAGGTCCAGTTCAGCTCCCAGTCATAACACTGAGAGAGACCCCTGCTTAGCAGGTCTGCATGCACACTGGCCTTGCCAGCGATGTGTGAGGCAATGGGAAAGATGGCAGAGGTATGCACCAGGCCCAAAGGTCTAGAGCCAGGAGGCAGAGCCTGTGGGAGACTGTTCCACCCTGCCTGTTGACATAACCGAGGGCCGTCGTATTGTTGGTTAAGACAGTCACACATTGTCCTGTGACAAGAGGCTGGAAACATTGAAAGGCGAGTTTGATTGCCAAAAGTTCCAGAAAGTTTATGTGTTTCCTTGAGGTTACAGCATCCCACCTGTGACCTACAGAGAGGCCATTGAGGTGGGCTCCCCAGCCCCACCGCGAGGCATCGGTTGTGAGGGTGAGAGTAGGAATGAGAGGTCGGAAAGGGATCCCCTCCATCAGGTTGTCCACCATAGAAGGGAGTCGCGTGCCTCTTGTGGTGGGGAAAGACGAACTGATTGGAACATCTGAAGGGGATTGAAGTGCCAAATGAACCAAAGCTGGAGTGGTCGCATTCGCAGCTTTGCAAAGCGAAGGACTGCAGTTGTAACCGCATTAGGCCCAGAAGGCATTGAATCTGGAAGGCAGAGGAGGTATCTCGTAGTTGAACCTGTTCTGCCAGAACGGTCAGGGTTAGTGCCCTGTCCTGGGGCAGGAAAGTTGTGCCCTCTTTGGAGTCGAGTATCGCCCCTATGAACTGCACCCTTTGAGAAGGGGCTAGATATGACTTTTTGTGGTTGACTCTGAGGCTGAGACAGTGAAGGAGATTGAGGGCTTGGGATATATGACGAATGAGAAGGTCCCTGGAAGGGGCAACCAGAAGCCAGTTGTCGAGATACGGGAACACCGTCAGGCCGCAGAGGCAGAGATGTGCCACAACGACCACCATCATTTTGGTAAAGACCCGCGGGGCCATGCTGAGGCCAAACGGTAGACTCCTGTATTGGTAGTGGCTGCCTCCTATTGCGAATCGGAGGTATTTGTGATGGGCAGGGTGGATAGTGAAATGGAAATAGGCATCATTGAGGTCGAGGGTGGCCATCCAGCATCCCTGGGACAGAAGAGGCAGAATGACTGGTAGTAATGTCACTTTGAATTTTTGGTACTGTATATAGGCGTTGAGGTCACGAAAGTCTAAGATCGACCTCTGCCCCTCATTTCTTTTGGGAATCACAAAGTACCGGGAATAAAAACGAGTCCCTGGTGATCTAGAGGCACGGGTTCTATAGCACCCTTCGGCAGAAGTGCAGCGACGTCTTCGAGGAGAAATGATGATGGGGGAGTGGTGACAACTACAGGAAGAGGTGGGAGTTCCATGGATTCGATGGAATAGCCCTTGGCTAAGATGGAAAGGACCCATTGGTCCGACGTAATGGCGGCCTAGGACTGCAAATAGGGATGGAGGTGGGTAGGGTCAGAAGAGGTAGACAGGCGGAAGTCAAAGGTCCTGCTTGCCGGGTTTGGGTTGTTTCGGTCTGACAAGTTGCTGTCCAGAGCCATATCTTTGTCTGGCCTGGTACTGCTGCCTGTTTGCAGATGGGGATCGACGTGGCCTGTAGCCCTCATCCAGCGACGGCTTAGTGTATTGATGTCTGGAGCTGTAACGAGACCAAGAGCAAGGACGAAAGGGCTTAGAGGGGGCAGAGATCCCCAGCGACCTCGAGGCCTTAAAGCTCTTATCCATGTCCTGGAGCATCGAATCAGTGGACGCATGAAAGAGACCTTGGCCATTGAAAGCTAAGTCCCCTATGTACGCCCTGGTGTCAGCAGGGAGTGCGGTGGTCCTCAGCCAGGAATGTTTTTTGCCAGGCATGCCTACGGAGGGCAACTGTGGACAACATCGTCTTAGAGAATGTGTCTAAAGTATGTTTGGATTAATTGATTATTTGTTTAGAGAGCAGCAAGACTTCCTTTTGCAGCTTCCTGGCCTCCTGACGTTTGTCCTCAGGCACTGAGGTCAAAAGGTTGGCAAAGCGCTCCCAGAGTGAGTACTGGTAACAGCCCATGCACGCAACATAATTAGATGTCTTAATGCCAAGGGCTCCTGCCGAGTAAAAACGACGACCAGTGGAATCTAACTTCTTGCTCTCCTTATCGGAAGGGGTAGCAAGGGTACGTTTACTCTTAGAGGCAGACGACACGACCATGGAGTTGTGCTTGGGGTGGATATGGAGGAATTCAGCCTCCGTCTCTTGGACCCGATACATATGATCGATATGTCTGGACAACACTGGAGCAGAGGAAGGCTTGTCCGACGGGGACTTAGCCGCCTGTAAGAGGACGGTCGACATCGGGAGAGCGATCGACGTGGAGGTATCGATCTGCATGACATCAAAGACAGCGTCCCGACACCGAGGGTTGGGGTTGGACGATCGACAGACCCAGGGAATGTGCCATCCTCTTGACCAATCTCCGTATGAAGAAAGATCCTCTGAAGGAGAGATCGGCAGATTGTCCGACACCGTAGGTCTTGGTGAAGGATCATCAAGCGATTCGGGGCATTCTGAATTGTCGGTGCCGGTATCGGAGACAAAGGATCTGGAAAGCGATACCAGTGCCGCAGGGGTATCCAGTATCAGAGCGACCTTTGGTGGTAAAGCATGGGTGGAACGGAGAGGAGAAGGTGGGTGACAAGGTTCCTCTGGGGCTTTGGATTGTGACGCAGAATGCTTAGATTTACGGTGGGGAGAGCGTGAACGACGTGACCCATGGTCCCAGTTCAACTGTGGCCTAGGCGTCAGCCATGGCATCGATGCCGACATCGGATACGATGTGAATCAACAAGGCATGTGCCCCCTACGGTCCCACGATACAGATGGGTCAAAGTAGGTCGGGGAGTGTGGTCTCAATTCCCGTCTAGGCGAGTACGAGAGCATGGGCCTGGAATGATGGTACTCTGGGCACTCCTCAGATTGATATCGATACTCCTCGCATCTGAGCGATCGTTGATTTCCCAGGAAATCACCGACTGGGAACGAACTCTATGAGACCGACGTGGGACCATTCCCTCGACTTCAAACGGCGAGGCTGAAATTGGTCCAGAGTCGACAGAAGCCTCTGATACCGGGGGGTTCAGGTGCCGGATGGGTGAGTCCAGTAACTCAATCGTAGGCAGCTCCGGTATCGGAGTATCAATGACGTCGGGTTGCACCCACTGAAGAGGGGGTAATGCAGAGCTCGTTTGCACTTTCTCACTGCTCAGATTCTGAGAATTACGCACAGTGCCAGTGAGAGAAGACTTAGCTTTCTCGTGCTTCTCTTTTTTCTTCTTTCTGGCCGGTGTAGAGGCGGATGAGGCCTCGTTCGATGCCAAGCGCTTAGAAGACTGTCCCCCATCCGATGCTGACTTTGCACAGTGTGGGGGATTCGGTGTCGAGGTACCTCCCAATATCGACATGGTTGTCGTTGGTTGGGAGATCGAAGGAGTCTCGGCCGACATATCTCCCACAGGCATGGGGGTCAATGCCGATTCCCAAAGCACTACTCGAAGCCTCGTGGCTCTGTTCTTGGGAGTCTGGTTCGAGAACTTCGCACAATGGCGGCAAGCGTCTGGGTGATGAGTCTCCTCGAGGCAAATAATGCAGAGTATGTGGCTGTCACGAGGGGCAAGTTTGCTGCCACAGCCAACACACAGTTTGAAACAGCCCCCTCTTTTGGCCATAAAAGAGTAGAATGGTCCAAAAGAAAAAAGTCCCTTGATAAGGCGAAATAAATTTTACCTCGGGGGGGGGGGGGGGGGGCGGGAAGCAGCCTGAGGCAGCAGCCACCCTCACCGAAAAGTCCTTTTTATATATATCTATTTCTAAAGAACAAAATAACATAAATGCTGTAAGCGAAAAAAGTACAATGTGAACAATCCCTCGTGAGAGGAAAAAACGCTTCTTCACCGACCGGCAGAAAATGAGCTGTTAACAGCGTGGCGGTCAGAGGAGAACTGGCGGGATGTCCGCGCCCCTCCTCCTTGGGAATGCACAGTGGGGTTCCTGCGCATGCCTCGGAGAGAGGCACGAAAATCCCGTTGTGAGCTTTGCATACCACCGATTTGGATCAGAGCAGGCGCATAATCCCATGGGTGTGATGCACAGAGACCACGAAGAAGATCCAGGAGCTCCTTACACAGGGCACAAATCCAAGACTTCTGTCCAGTGGGCAGATAGTCATACAGAATAAACTGAAGATGACTGGCAAACTGAATAAGGAACTAACAATCATTCATATAAAGCATACCTCAGTTGCTTGTACAATGGATAACATTTACATCAATGTGACAGAACAAAGCAGACCACATCTGGTGGGTTTTAAAATTTCTTGTGGAAAAAAAGGAAATTCATTAAATTATTTTATTTATGTTTAGGAACAAAGTGGCTTGTTCACTGGTGTTCTATCCGGAAATAAACTAAGGTTGATCGTTGTAACTTGTTTTACAGTCTCATTCCAGCCTGAGAAGTGTTTTAATACCTTCACTTTAAGGTGCTATACGTTTTAGACTATTTCTATGCTCTTATTGGGTATTTAACACTGGGCCTTTAGTAGTTAATTGCTAAAACTTTTGTTCTTATGTCTTGCTTTGTAAGCTGCCTTGAACAGGTAACATAAATAAGGTTGCATAAAAATTCTCCAAATACTGCAACAGGTAATCTTTGAAGAATATGACTTTTCAATACTTTTTCTGAAAGCACACGTAAACTGTTGAAACATTTTAATAATATGAAGAACTATGCAGTAGGAACAGTACGTGCTGTATAACAGTGTCAGTCCCTTACAATTTAAAAATAACAAGGAAGAAAACCCAATATTTATTGCTGTATAAATTAAGGCTGACCCACATAACCCTGAAAAGTACACTAAAATGTGAGCTGATGAAACTTGGGCAAATATTAGCATAGCTTAAAAACTCATTTGATTGTTTTACTGCTCAAAGATTCACAGTTTGTATTGTCTTAAGAGCCAACCAAAATTTGTAGTCACCAAGAATATACCCTCCCCCACAAGAGGAGAAGCTTGAGGTCTTTTCTATGATGTCACATTAAACACCTCAGAAATACACATAAAGTCAAGAAGAATCTCTCTCCTTCCTTCCCAGCTCCTCCCAAATGGGTGAAGCTTGTTCAAGGACGGTTTGGAGCTGTAACCTGACTCAGCCAAGCCCAACCCTCCACCAAAGCTCTGAGTCGGAGAAGGAGAACTCTAACCCTGAACAGAGCTTTGGAGGAACTCTGGGCACTTTCAAAGTGCAAGAGAGCATAAACAAGTTTCAGCGTTCCTCCCAAGCTGCACCTTCACAGTACTCAGCAAACCTGCAAAGAACATCACAACTGCGGGGATGATCCTCTAGCTTCTTCCCCAGCTCTAAGCTCAGGAGTAAATGAGTCATGCTTGCCTGTCAGAAGTCCAATTCTAATTTTTGTAAATGTACATATCAACACTGAGCCATTAGTCTTAGAAATTCTCAGAAAATTCAGTGGTCCAATTAAATGGCATTGAAAAACTGAGTTTGGACACGAAACAATTTCACAACCATATCCTTGAATTCTATTTTAGCACGCTATCAGAATTTTGTGTTACAGACTTCAGCTGCAGGT
>NW_015168735.1:119071-169415 GCF_001447785.1 Gekko japonicus | reverse complement strand
ACAACGACTCCAGCTATGTTCTGCTTGAAGCTTAACCCTTACAAATTAAGGCATCATTTATCACCATGAATTCTGTAAATTACCAAGTGCACACCTCCATCCTAAGAAGACCACAAGGCCCTAGAACACCTGAAAGCAAATATTTATATCATCTGATTTCTTTCTAGGAAAGACAGACAGGACTTACCACTAACAGTTTCTGGTTTGATAGGAGGCAGGCCTTTTGTTCTGCGCTCTCTTTCTCTCTCTCTCTCACGCTTTTCCTGGGATCGAGACCTAGGAGAATGGCGGCGCCTGTCCCGAGATCGGGAACGAGAACGACGATGGCGTGATCTTCGAGTCCGAGAACCAGACCTTGATCTTCTCCTTTTGGGTGATCTGGTATCAAACAAAAATGTTAATGTACTAGACTGCTTACTAGCTACTAGGAATTGGCATGAAACTGCATTTTTGTGGTTCAGTTTATTTATTTATTTCTTTGTTTGATTTTTATCCCGTCCTTCCCACCGAGGCAGGCTCAGGGCGGCTTACATGAATAGCATAAACAATTATACAAAGATAAAACCATTTAAAGCAGTTTAAAACATAAAGTGCTAGCTCGTTGCAATTAAAACATTAGAGATGGCGGCAATGGTTACTTTATTCTTCAGTTCTCGACCTTCGTCGTATATATACGACTAGCACAGGCAATAATGGTGGAGTTGGGCGTCTCTTTAATGAAGATGTAAATAATAATGATAGTATTGGTGGTGGTGGTATGGTGGCGGCTTGTAGACAGGCCTGTTCCCAAACTGAACGAGTTCGTATTGGTTTGTGAGCCATTTAAAGTTTAAACATGAAAAGTGGTGGGGAGCAGAAAGCAGGAGTTTAAATGGCTCTGAGCCATTTAACCCCCAGCCTTCTGTTCGCCACAACTTTTGGTGGTGAGCAGAAAGTACGGGGTAAAATGCCCCCCCCAGCTATTTCACCACCTGTTTTCTGCTTGCCTTCAGGCGATGAAATAACCGGGAGGCATTTCACCCCCTGCTTTCTGCTCACCAACAAAAGCTGCAGCAAACAGAAAGCTGGGGGTGAAATGGCCCAGAGCCATTTAAATCAATCAGCTAAGCCATGCAGAGCTTTCCACCACTCAGCTGTTTTTCATAAAGAGCAGAGAGCAGGGTTTTTAATGGCTCAGTCATTTAAACCCCTGCTTTCTGCTCTTCACAAACTGCCACGAACTGCATCAAAATTCATGGAAGTTCATGGCTGCTCTTAAGTTCACAATTTGCAAACCATGAACCGCCCAAAATTTGTGATGAACTTAGTTCGTGAGCCAGTTCATGCCCATCCCTACTAGCTACCAGTGAATTCTCCTCACTTCAACATGAGAACTATTAGTGTGTGAAGGAAGACACCCCACAAGCAGGTCTTATCCTTTAAGAGGTATATTTCTAGCTGCCACTGCAAATCACCCTCTCCCAATCTGAAATTGGTTTGAAATCCCACAACCCAGCCTATTGCTCCCCCAAAAGTCTGCTTTGCTGGAATGGTAGGCAGTTATATGGCACCTTTTATGTTGGTGGTTTCGGGGAAGAGTTAAAAATGACCTGGTTTCAAACATTTCCAGGAATCAAGGCATGCATAGTTCCAGTTTATATACTACCAAAGAGGAACACTTGAACAGTAATTCACAGTGAATACATTTTCACATTGGAGCCTTGGGAACCAATTTGTTTGAAAGCATGGCTTCAGAACAAAAAGTGTAAGCTCTTAGCATACTGAAATCACAGAACATACAACGTTCCTGCTTGGGTTTACTACAGGTACTGGGATTATCTACACTGCTTACCTTGATGCAGATCTAGATCTTGACTTTCTGCTCTCATGCCTCTTTACTTCTTGAACAGGAGGTTGATCCACTTCCATTTCCTAAAACATTCAGCAAATATTTATAATCATTACCACAATTTAATTTTCAGATCTGTTTCAACTTGAAAACTAGATAGTTAACAGTCATGTAATCTGAACTAAACACGTTGCTGTGATTTTATCTGACAAAGAAACACTGTGATAAAAATGACAATAACATTTAATACATCCCATGAACATCAATTTGTATATCAATTAAAACTTTAAAATACTGCTAAGGAAATTTTAACATTTTCAAGAAAAAGTCCAACATTCTCAATGAGCACCCGGTTATACACTCATTTCCACCAATCTTCCCCAGGAGAGTAATCCTATTGTGTTGCAAGGTGTCAGCCTCTTGATACCGCTTAATTTCTTTTTTTGCTTCCTTCAAATAGTTACAGCTTAACTTCTTTTTTACTTTCTTCAAATTATTGCAGCTTAACTTCTTTTTTAATTTCCTCAAATTATCTTCCAGTTCCATTTCAAGTGTTTGAATTAGGAGCAAGCCAGTTAATTAATTTCTAGTAGTAGCAACCAGTCCTTTTTTTAAAAATCTGGCTAGAAGCCTTTTTATTTTCAAACTGGCTGGCAATTGCTCTCTATCTCAAATTGCTGGCTCAGTTGCTCTCTCATAGTTTATATGAGTAGCATTTCACAATAGGAATAAATACTTGTCCATTCCATCTGATAAAGAACTTTGCACATTGGCATTTTCCACATTCATTATCAGGCCAATAAAAGATCTTGTATTACAGGTGTTATGTAGAGATCAGAGGAAATAGCTACACCATGGCATCCTCACTCTCCCAATCCTACTTTTACATCATGAGTGATCCATGCCAGTATTACACATAATTCCCAGTTGGTTCTAGAGAGAATAATTTCTACTTAGGAAGGAGAATGGAAACAAAAGCACCACCCATTAGAGCTGAGCAGGAGTGGGGGGTAAAGGCTGCATATATTACATAGAAGGTATTTCCTGTCAATTCTGCTTGATGCTGATAATGTGGAGGCCCATCCTTATTCTCTGGCAAAAAGGACAGTACTTTGGCATTATAATTCAATTATGCCAACTATACTACAAAATAAACAGTGTAACACCTATCAATGCTATCCACTGGCTTCAATGGACATAAAAAGGTATAACTCTACTTAAGATGGCATTGTATGTTACCTTTTCAATAAGGACTAAGTAGCTGAAGTGCAACACACTAAAAAATTCCTTCACATCTAAGTATACAGATTCTCATGCACAGAAGTGATTATGAAAACATAATGGGTCCAAAGGACTCCCTGTGTGGTTGCTCTAATTGCTGGAAGAAATCTAAAGTGATAAAGAATTGAACACAAAACAGAAATAACTGAATAAAAAAGAGAAACGATCCTGGCCACGCACCATGAAATTTGGAAGCAATGTTGCTCTTTTACAAGCAAGCCACATATGAATTAAAGATAGATATTAAAAGCTCTTCACCTGCTGATGTGCTTTCTGTATATGGGATTCACTTTGTGCTGTAAAAGAAGGTTGGAAAGATGGCTGCACTGGAGGCGAAGACTGTATCACAGGCTGAGCCATGGGAGGAAACTGTGGTGTAGGTAGAAGGCCATAACTTGGCATTTGACCATTTGGAGGGAGAGGGACCTTTTAGAAAAAGAATATACAGGCATTTTTTCATTCATTTCAAATCAAGAACAACTTCTAAAAGAAATAAAAACATAAGAAGAGCCCTGCCAGTGTTACATCTAGTCCACCATCATGTTTACCACAATTGCCCACCAGCTGCCCTAGAGGACCAACAAATAGGACATAAGGGACCAAAGCGTCCCCTGATGCTGCCTCATAGCACTAGTATTCAGCACTAGTATTACTGTCCCTGAATGTGGAAAGTCCCTTTAATCACCATGACTAGCAGTCAGTGATGAATATTTCTAATGAATCTCTCTAATTGCCTTTTAAAATCATGAATGCTCATGGCCATCACTTCATCCACTGGCAGCAAATTCCACAATTTAATTACTCATTAAGTAAAGTAGTACTCCCTTTTGTCTGTCCTGAATTTATTGTTCACCAACTTTTCTGGATGGCCCTAAAAGCTACTATAAATACTGAGAGAGTGAAAGAGAAATTTCTATGTCTACTTTCTCCTCCCCATGAGCAATTATACAAATATCTATCAATCTAAATATTGAGTTACTAGGAGAAAGCCCCGTTGCGGAAATGAATGCAACGAGGTCTAGAAAGAGGGCCTGGGTGAGTGCGGGTCCTGGTGATGCACCTTGGCAGGTGGGCAGGAGAAACAAGGGGGAGGCCTTGAAAGGCCCCCCCGCCTCACCTGCACCGGCGAGTGGGCCAGGAAGGGGCGGGAGGGGGCTCTGGGAGCCTTCTCCTGCATCTGGAAGGAAGGGGAGGGTTTGAAACCTACCCCCCTGCTGCCTTCCCGACCAGGGATGGGCAGGAGGGGACTCTGGGAGTCTTCTCCCGGTCATCTCCACAGAAGGAGGTCCCGCGGACTACCTGGGGCAGGCCACGCGGCCCAGGGGAGCGTGGCTGTCTCCCCCGTCCCCGAGGCCAGTTGGTCCCCCTGGGAAGCGTCCATCCCCGCTGGCGGCTTCTCACAAGACTGTGGGCGAGAGGCTGGCCGGTGGATCTGTGGGCGGGACCGAAGCGCTGACAGGCCAATGGCTGAAGGAGCGCATTTTATGTGGCCACCCCAAATCACTTTTATTAACAAGGAAGGATGATTACACAACAAAAATGATATAAAGCAATAATTCCCATACCTGGTGGTGCATAGGATCCTGTTGCATTCCCAGCATCCGTTGCTGAAACTGATCTATATTTGGGAGTTGTGGATAAACTGGTTGCTGTATGCCTTCACCTGGAAATCCACTAAGCAATGAAATTATTTTCAGTACCATTTTACTACTGAACATTAATACATATAGATACCTTTTACTAAATTTTATATTCTTATACTAAGTACCCAGTGTCATTCTATTACTCAGAAACAGTTTTTATAATTAATATTCAAATTTAACTATAGAACAGATAAAAACATGTATACCAATTTTTATAGAACACTGTATAAAATAAGGGTCTAAAAATTAAGAGACTTCTGCAATGTTACCCTGAATTTTAAAATCTGTGTGTTTATCGCAAAGCTTACAATGCTTGCTGAGAGACTGATGGAGAAGGTGACAAATCCTCTTTCTTCGACTCTTCCACGGCTTCTGGCTCATCATCATAGTCAAATCGATCTAGCAGCTTCTGAAACATATTACATTGAGCCAACTATTTTCTTCAGAAACTGTTTAACAGACACAATCAAACCTATTTATGAAAGTGACGGTGTAAATTTCTGAATATTTTACAACCTTAAACATAACTGTAAAGATGAGTATTTTGCCACGAATGCAGCAACTCTCTTCACTTTCCATATCTTCCTCATGTTAGAGAATAGCTATTTAACACAAGAAAGCAAGACTACACACAAGGAATTTAAAAAGGTAAGGGCAGAAATATTTTAATATGATAAAGCAGCAAGAGTGCACGCAGCCAACCTGCCTGGACATCCTCTTTCTTCCAAGCATAAACATGATAGTAGCCTTTTTAAAGAGATGAAAAAGACAAAGAAACCTGCATCCTGCCCCTGTGATTTTGTTCCATGCTAACAAAAACTGACCCATAACCGCTGTACATAAGCAGGCCTCTGCCTCACAAGTAGAGAACCACAACCACTGTTAAAACACAGAGTGAGTGCATGTAGTATGGCACACACCTGTTGCTCTTGTTTCAGAGGGACAAATCAGCTTCACTAAGAATTGTTTCTTTAGGTACTTGAGTACATTGTCAGGCTCTCAGGAGTACACTTGAATTCCACCAAAGCCAACACAACCCACAAGTCTGGTAAAGTACAGAGATTCCAAAACTGGGATCCAACTCAAAACCCAATTTAGAAGTTATTACAACATACCATTCCATCACAGGGAGCATACAGTGAGGCTATTACTCATTGTGTACAAACCAGTATGCCTGCTTCACTCTTCCCAGTGGCTTTTACTTGCTGCTTAGTTACACAGGATGTTAAGATAGTCCTTTAGTCAAACCTGAGCTCTCTGAGCTGCAGACCCATCTCTTTGGAATGGTCGTCCCGGAAGAGACAAAAGAGATGCCCTTTCTCCTGATGTTCAGAAGGTACTGTGAAAATACTCTTTTCCAGCAGAGTTTTTGACAATTGGGTATACAAGAAGGGGGACCCGTGATACTCGCGGGGGGGGGAGGAAGCAGCTGCAGGTGAGCCTTCTTCCCTGCCCCCCCATCCTCGGCACCCACGGCGAGGCCCGCGCCCCAAGCCTTCTTCCTGCCCCCCCCAGCACCAGTGGCGAGAGGCCTGAGCTTGGCCCGCCGAACTTTCTCCTCCCCCCCCGGCGGTGGCAAGGGCTGAGCGGCTTACAGCTGCTGGCTGGCCAAGTCTTCTCCCGCCCCCTCCCTAGCGGTGGCGCAGCGAATGCTCTTTTACTTTTGGGGGGATTTAAATATCCCCCACATATTTTCCCCAAGTTTTCAGATTTTTCTGCACATATGGGGATTGCCCCAAATGTGCAGGAAAACCTCCCTGCCCCCCAAGTGCCCCCGATGTGCTGATTTAGATATCCGCACAGAGGGGGCACGTTGAGAATTAGATATATAGATTTGTGATGGGCTGCTACTATATTATGCTGATTGCCATACCAAACATTTATGGGGTGCATAACTGCTTGTCAAAGTATCATCAATTCATCAACATATCTGATGAAGCAACTTTACAAAAGTTTATTATAAATTTTGTTAGTCTTAAGGTGCCACTGGGCTTCTGTTCAGTCACAGGTTGGGGTTTGTTTTACAGCTTTTATGTTGCCTATGTAAGTCTGTAGGCTGCCCTACAAAACTTATACCACTTTTTATGTTATAAGTATTTAAAATTAAGTTGAAGTATTCCTGCTCAAAACATTTCTTCACCTTATCAAAAGATGTCTTTTGCTCTGGTACTGGAAAATCATGCTTTTGTTCTGATGGTTGTGTTGTTGTAGTCTGCAACTGTGCAGTAATTGCCTGGACCTGAGTCATCATGTTGTTATCTATCACTGGAGACTGAGGTTTTGGAGGCTGCTGAAAAGTCTGAAGAATCTGTTGGAGCTAAAGAATAAAACATACATTAGAGACTCTAATTTTGGGTACAGCCATGAACAAATACCAAAGACAATATACAATAATTGCCTTTTAAGTAAAATGATGTACACTTTCCCTCCCCAACAACTTAACGCATCAGGAAGCCAACTTTACTGTGCCATGCATGAACTGTTAATGCATCTGCTATTGTGGCTGACTCTCTCTGTAGACTCAAAGCTAAAATGGAAGGCGAAAGAAAGAGAGAGGAAGAGGGGGAGAGAGGACTATAATGGACAGCAATCACAATGCTGTGGAATGGAAACAGTGATGCATTATGACTACAAGACGTGCATGTGCACACACACACAACCCTTAAATGAAGCACTACTACCAAAGTGCAACCTCCAGGAAGATCAAAAAGGGAGTCTGCTGCTCAGATGTTTTGAATGAAGTATTTGCCATTCGTCTCAGAGAAAACTTGTTTGGGTTCTTGGGGATGCAGAAAGACCCCTATGCTCATTCACTGCTTAACAACAAACTTTTATTCTCTTTTCTACTTTCCAGCTGTGCTGTATGATTCTGCTCAACAGCCAGTTCTTGAAGGAGGCAGCTCAACTTGGGTGGAGGTGGCACAACCTTCTGCTGGAAAGTCAGACCACAGAGAGATGGCATCCATCAGGCCATCCTTCACCCCAAAGCCAATCCCCTCCTCAGCTTCTTCTCCTTCTCTTTGCTCTTCTACCCCTTCCTCTTCTTGTCAACCTTCTCGCCCTGTCTCTGTCTGTTTTTTCTCAAACCCATCTTGGGCACTCCACTTCCTTCCCTACTCTTCTTCCTGTAATTTTAAATGTTTTAGCTGATATGATATGTTATGTTATCCACTGTTGTTCACCACCCTGAGTGCTGTTTACAGGGAATAGGTGGTATAAAAATCAAAGGCTGGAATGAATGGCTGAACCCCACCGCATCACCATCAGCTCTTTGCCCCTTCTGCCCATCTGTATCCTCTTCTGGGTGCAGTGAGCGAGGCTGGAGACTACCGCCAGGTTCTTGTGGAGCTGCCCACCAGGTAAAGACTGGCCTCTGGGGCCATGTTTGCTGGGCTGCCATGGGGCTCCCTGCTCTCAATCAGTGGGTGGGGGTGGGCCCTTGTCATGTAGGGTAGCTAGGACTGCCACTTCCCCCTCAGAGCATCCAAGAAACAAAGTACATGACTGACCAATCATATGTTATAGATATGCAACATCTGTAAGCATATACATCAAGATTAAATTGGCTTTATGGCCACTAGAAATTTTTCTGATAATACTAGACATACATTACATATAATTCAACATGGCAGGATTACCAGAACCCAGTCTCTCATTCTAAGCATCGACATGGCCAAACCTATATTTTTAAACTTCTAGAGAGAATGGGTTGTGGCCCTTCCTTTCTTAGAGCAATGCTACTCATTTCAACAATGCAATTAAAGATATTACAATAGGAAATCAGGAGTATAAGATATCACTTTTCGCCAATGATCTTGTTTTGTATATCTCATTTCCAGAGCAATCACTTCCTGAAATTTTAGGTATGCTTAAAGATTTTGGCATGATCCCTGGATTAAATATTAATTTATCAAAGACAAAAATATACCCAATATTTCTAAATCAATCTACCAAATTTAACATACAAACGTGCTACGAATTTGCATGGGTTAAAGATAACTGGCGTTATCTCAGGAATAAAGTCCCATTAGATTTGTCATCCATAATAGATAGTAACCTAGGAAATCTTTTTAGAGAAACTAAGCATCAACAAGACAAAATTTTATCATGGCAAGAACAGCTATCGACAGTTAAAAGTTTTATTTTACTCCATTTCTATTTTTTTAGGACTATCCCTTTTCCCATCCCTGATAAGACGTTGCATCACTAGCAAAAATTATTAAACCAATTTAATTGAGGAGGATGCAGAGCAAGAATAGCATTTTCAACTTTGTGCAAGCCCAGGCATCAAGGGGGCATTCATCTGCCCAACCTGAAGTTTTACCACTGGGCATCACTTTTGTCACAACCAATCTAAGCTGTCAATTGTAGTGAGCAGAAATCCTACCTTGTGAGCCAAAAAATCTATGAGCAGAAATGTGAGTGACCATAATTTAAAAAAAATAAATAAATTTAAGTTTAAAAACATATGAAGAAATGGAAAAAAGGAAAGAGAAAAAAGGGAGGGAAGGAAAGGGAGAAAGAGAGAGAGGGAGAAAGGGGAAGGGGAAAAGGGAAAGAAAGGGAGAAAAGGGAGTGAAGGAAAGAAATGGAAAGAAGAAGATATTGGATTTATACCCTGCCCTTCACTCAAAGTCTCAGAGCGGCTTACAAACTCCTTTCCCTTCCCCTCCCCACAACAGACACCCTTGTGAGGTAGGTGGGGTTGAGAGAGCTCTGAGAGAACTGCTCTTTCAAGGACCGCTTTGACAGAACTATGACTTGCCCAAGGTCATCCAGCAGGTGCAAGCGAAGGGGTGGGGAATCAAACCTGGTTCTCCCAGATTAGAGTCCGCGCACTTAACCACTACACCAAAGGGGGAAAAGGGGAAGAGGGGGAGAACTGAATGAAGGAAAGAAAGGGAAATAAATGGAAAGAAAGGGAGGGAAGGGGGAAAAGTGAAAGAAGGGAAAAAAGGGAAAAGGAAAAGGAGAAAGAAAAAATGGAAAGAAGGAAAAGAAAGAAAAGGAAAGAAAGAAAGGGAAAAGGGGAAAGAAATGAAAAGACAGAAGTGGGAAGAAATTGAAAGAAAGGCAGGGGAAAAGGGAAAGAAAGAGATGGAAAGAAAGGGAGAAAGAACGGGAAAGAAGGAAAACAAAGAAAGGGGAAATGGAAAAAATGGAAGGGGAAAAAAGAAATAGAAAGAAAGCAAATAGATGGGGAGAGAGGAAGGAAGGAAGGGGTAGAAAGAAGAAGAAAAAGGGGAAAAAGAGAGCCCCCCTCTACTGGAGCCATTCAGCCCTCTCTTTGCATTCCCCCTTCTGAGGAGGGGAGCCAAAGGGAGGGCTGAAATGGCTTCCTGCCCTTTAAAGCCAGAAGCCTTGCAAATCTGCCTGTCAGCTGCTGGCTTTATAGGGTGGGGCAACCATTTCAGGGCTCCCTTTCCCTTCCCCTACATTCAAACTGAGGGAAGCAAAAGGGAGCCTTTTGCTTCGCACCCTTTAAAGCTATCAGCTGGCGAGTCCACCTGCCAGCTACTGGCTTTAAAGGGCACGCAGCCATTTCAGGGCTCCGTTTTGCTCCCCCCGCTTCTAAACGGGGGAGGGAGGGAGCGAAAGGGAAGCATCAAATGTGTTCCCGCCCTTTAAAGCCAGCAGCCAGCGGGTGGAACCGCCAACTCCTGGCTTTAAAGGGCACACAGCCATTTCAGGGCTCCCTTTCACTTCCCTCTGCTTCTAAACGGGGGGGGGAGTGAAAGGGAAGCCTCGAAGATGTTCCCGCACTTTAAAGCCAGCAGCCGGCAGGTCCACCCTGTAGGTCTGGCAGGTCCAACAAGCGGGGCTGAGAGAGCTCTTTCCAGAGCTGTCCTTGAGAGACAGCTCTGACAGAACTATGGCTTACCTTAGGTCATCCAGCAGCTGCAAGTGGAGGAGTGGGGAATGAAATCTGGTCCGCACACTTAACCACTACACCAAACTGGCTCTCAGAAGAAGAGGAGATTGGATTTATACCTTGCCCTTCACTCAGAGTCTCAGAGCGGCTGACACATCTCCTTCCCTTTCTTTCCTCACAACAGACACCCTGTGAGGTAGGTGGGGTTGAGAGTAGTGTTCCCTCTAAGCTGAGTTAGTGTGAGCGAGCTCACAGTTTTTTAGCCTCCGGCTCACACATTTTTGTCTTAGCTCAGGAAGGATAGCTCCACAGCAAACTAATTTATACAGTAGCCAAATCGTTGGCTCACAACTTTAATGCCAGTAGCTCACAAAGCAGAATTTTTGCTCACAAGACTCCAGAGCTTAGAGGGAGCATTGGTTGAGAGAGCTCTTTCGAGAACTGCTTGGGAGAGAACAGCTCTGAGAGACTGGCCTAAGGTCACACCAGCAGCTGTATGTAGGAGTGGGGAATCAAACCCGGTATTCCCAGATTAGAGTCCACACACTTTACTACTACACCAAACTGGTGTAAACATTTTGTACCTTTAATTTAACTTTATTTTCAAACAAAAATGTTCCTCTTACCTGCTGTCCTTGTGTTGTCTGAAATAACTGAGCTACAGCTGCAAAGGCATCAGAACTGGGCAATTGTGGCACAGTAGGTACTGAATTAGAAGCAACTTGAGGAGGCTCAGATGGAATTGTTGTGGAAGGAGGTGGGGAACCTACAAAATAAAAGCATTTAAACACACTTTAAACACTTTGTACTGCAATGCAATTTTTTTTAACCAAACCCAGGGAGGTTGACTAGTGAACAATTGCAAACATGGGAAGGGGCAGTGGTTCAGTGAGAGAGCTTCTACTTTGCATGCAGAAGGTACCAGGTTAAATCCTTCAACCAGTAGTTAACGTGAAACATCTCTGCCTGAGACCTCACACGCACACTAAAATTCCCTACCTTCATTATTAGTGGTGTCTTCTGGCACTGAAGCGGCACTGCTAGCTCCTGCTGCCATATCCAGGAGAGGCTGAATTATTTCTATTTTAAACACTCCATTTTTCTGCCATAAATTGAGGACACGAACTATCTTACTCTGTTCAAATAAAAAAAGATGTGTCAATATAATTTTTAAAGTAGTTTTCTAATTGCAGTATAGGTGATTAGCAGAAAACCCTTCTCCCCCTGCACACACCTCTTCTGTTTGTACAGTTAGACCAGGAACACTACAGGGGGTTTGGACTCATGCACTTCCTTTCCCAACATTAAAAAATAAAAAATAAACATATGGAACCTTACAGTTTGGGCATTACCTTCTATTCACAGGAGGGGAAGCAAAATCATGAAAGAGTACATGAACCCAAGATCTGAACAAACAAGAGGGCAGAAGAATCATTTGAACAAGACAGTCGCATGAAAAAAGAACATGCGAATAACACAAGACAGCAAGCTATAGACAAAACCAGGATTCTATTTGGATGTTCTCTGCCCTGTTTCTAATATAATTTGCTCTACTTGGCAATTTATGGCAGTGAATGCTACATAGTATTGTAACAGATTTTTATCCATATCCAAGGAATTACCCTGTGCAAACCTGAATGTGTAACTGGACACAGAGCAATAAAACTCTAATTAGGATTGTCTTAAGTTGAACTGTCATTGAGAGAACAGTATACTTTATTTATTTATACTAAATTGGGAGGAGTATTTATACTTTATTTATACTAAATTCGGAGGGGTAGAAAATACGGTAGAAGACAGAGTCAGGATACAGGATGATCTTGACAGACTGCAAAATTGGGCTAAAAGGAATTTAATGAATTTCAATGGGGATAAGTGGCCCCGGTCACACGGCAAAGTTGCCGCGGGAGAGGCACAGAAGGTGGGCGGATTATCCGGGTGCGATCACACCCCAACATCTGGGAAGTGGAGCGCACCCGTGGCTTACCACCGACAATGCGCATTTAAAACCTAGTACCTCCAAGGTACTAGTAAATGTTAGCAACGGGCTGCCTCCAGATGCCGGTGGTGTGATCACGCCGGCGCGCGGCATTCCCCTCCGGTCCCTCGTTTACCTGCTGGCGCCGAGGGAAGGACCCGTCCTGTGCCGCCAACGCGTCTGATCGCGTAATCGCTGATCAAACTGCACCGGGGCAATTAGCCACGCCTCCCCCCCGTGATATCCGGCCCGTGTGCCCGGGGCCCAAGTAAAGTTATGCATTTAGGTAAGAAAAATCAAATGCATAATTATAGGTTGGGGGAGACTTGTCTTGGCAGTAGTATGTGCGAAAAGGATCTAGGGGTCTTAGTAGACCATACACTGAACGTGAGTCAGCAATGTGATGTGGTTGCTAAAAAAGCAAATGCGATTTTGAGCTGTATCAACAGAAGTATAGTGTCCAGATCACGTGAAGTGATGGTACCACTTTACCCTGCTCTGGTTAGACCTCACCTAGAATATTGTGTTCAGTTTTAGGCACCACAATTTAAGGAAGATATAGACAAGCTGGAACGTATCCAGAGGATGTTTACGAAAATGGTGAGGGTCTGGAGACCAAGTCCTATGAGGAAAGGCTGAAAGAGCTGGGTATGTTTAGCCTGGAGAGGAGAGGACTAGAGGTGATATAACCATCTTCAAGTACTTGAAGGGCTGTCATATAGAGGATGGTATGGAGTTGTTTTCTGTTGCCCCAAAAGGTCGGACCAGAACCAACGGGCTGAAATTAAATCAGAAGAGTTTTCGGCTAAACATGAAGAAGAATTTCCTGACAGAGCAGTTCCTCAGTGGAACAGGCTTCCTTGGGAGATGGTTGGGCTCTCCTTCTGTGGAGGTTTTCAAACACAGGCTAGATGGCCATCTGACAGCAATGCTGATTGTGTGAACTTAGACAGATCATGAGAGGGAGGGCAGGAAGGGTTGCCTTGGGGCTTAGTTCTTGTGGCCCTTTCTTACACACCCAGGGAAATGCTGATTGCCACTTTGGGTCAGGCAGCAATTTTTCTCCAGGCCAGTTTGGCCAGGAATCCTGGAGGTTTTTTGTCATCTTCTGGGCATGGAATAGCGGTCACTGCGGGTGTGGAGGGGAAGGTATTTGTGAATTTCCTGCATTGTGCAGGGGGTTGGACTAGATGACCTTGGAGGTACCTTCCAACTCTGATTCTATTACGGGACTTGGTACTTCAGCTCTCAGCAAAACACATTTTCTGAGTTAAATGTCTATTAAAATAAGACCCAATTCATTTTATTAAGCATGTAAAAAGTACATATATTAAAGATTAAGCATACAACACTAATAAATAGAAAACTTATGAAAACTAAATCAGTGATCACATTAAATCATATCTGCCTCCCTAAACATAAAGATCCCTTTAGGTACATACAAATTCACTGCCACAGGAGGTAGCGGCAGCTACAAGCATGGACAGCTTCAAGAGGGAATTAGATAAGCATATGGAGCAGAAGTCTATCAGTGGCTATTAGCCACAAGGTATAGATAGGAACTCTGGGGCAAGTAATGCTCTGTATTCTTGGTGCTTGGGGGGGGCAACAGTGGGAGGGCAACAGTGGGAGGGCTTCTAGTGTCCTGGCCCCACTGCTGGACCTCCTAATGGCACCTGGTATTTTTGGCCACTGTGTGAGAGTGTTGGACTGGATGGGCCACTGGCCTGATCCAGCATTGGCTTCTCTTATGTTCTTATGTTAGATGTGAAGTTCTGTATTTAGAAGGAAGGGGCTGCAATACACAAGAAATGATTACCAATATACAAGGCTTTCTGACCTGAACTCCAACCACAAAATCCTAATTAATTCTTCACAAAACAAGTATTTGTGTTGCAATAAGGATCAAAAACATACCAAATCTTAATTAAAAGTAATGGGAACTTATAGAGAATTATTTTTAACAGGCAGTACATAAATTTTGAAAGACAACTTATGGGTAATATCTTATCAAAATTATTCAAGAAAAGTTTCTCAAGACAAAATAAAAACTATTCCCTTTAGCAAAATAATAAAACTGTTGTCTTCTTTTAGCATGGTCAAAAGAATTACTTCCTTTAGGAACAATGTTGCCATCTTTTAATAAACTTGCCGTTTTCTAATAAGCAATTAAACTCACACAGGTTATTAACTACACGGGGAAACATGGATTAACATACGAGTGGTGTATATCATCCATATCCACTCAATGGCATGGTATTCTATCCAATGAACTGTGAGTGGAAAAAGTTTGCAGGCAGAGCTCTTTCAATCCCTCTCTCTTTCCTGTGCCCATTGAGAAGCTGCTCCAGGAGATCAGGAGACCCTCAGGAACAAACTAAGATGAAGTGAAGGGAACTGTGGCAAGTAGGTAGTGGAAATCCCTCTGTACTTATGCATGAGCTCTTGCTCAGTTCACAGAAGACCGGGCAAGAGGAGAGGGAGATGATTTATGCCAACTGACCCTTGAGCTGCTGCCCCTTGTACTGCATTCCACTCCCCAGGGTTTATTGGCCCCTCACAAGCAGCTTTTGGAGAGCCAGAGGGAGACACTATGCTGTGAACTCATCCCATTCAGTTCACTGCATAGTAAACAAAGTACTGAGAAATTGTTTCCACAATGCTTTAAGAACAAAGGAAAAGACCTGCTTGTGTACCTCTTCAGCAAGTGCCCATCAACCATATGACCAACAGAAAACCAGAAGTAAGACCATATGTAACCCAATCTTTTTTTCCAGAGAGAATTTATGGATCACAAAACTTGGATGCTGCTTGATTTTTTTTTTGTTCTTGTCAACAAATAGCAGACTCTCCATGGTTGCCATTCACATCAAATTTTATTTGTACTAGCTTTGATATTAAACATACATTATGTACTGCTTAATATACTTGCACCCCATACTCCAAATAAAAATACCTCACAGAATAATGAAAAGATCTTCCATGAGGGCTTGAAGTGGTCAGAAAGATGGAGCTCAAAAAGTATAAAATCCCACTACAAAAGAAATACTCAACATCAGGGACTAATTCAAGAGCATTATATCAAACAAACAACTATAATGTGTGTGTGCATGAGACAAACTAATTTATGCTAGAACCAGGGCAGAGAACTTCCAAATGACTTTCAACAAAGTAAAATCAATATTCCATTAACATCCCCTCCCCCCATCTTTGTGCTATACCTTGTCTTCTGATGGACAGAGATATAAATACTGGAATGTAGCAGTTATATTTTTACAGAATCTTGGCCCGAAAACATCCTTATCTGTTCCAAATTGATGACGAGACTGACGAACAATAGAGTCAATAACATACAATCCAGGAACTTTATATTCTGGTTTACACTGAAGAGAGAACATACCACAGTTTCTAGTTACTCAAATTCATATTTGGCATACCAAGATAAATTCTATGATATCATAAAGCAGTTCTATCAAATTGGTATTAAAAAGGTATATGTCTACGGAAGAGAAGTAAAAGTAGCTGTGTAACATAAAAGACAGTTCCTTTGCTGGAATTGGAACACCAGCGGTAATCTCTTTTTAAGATCAGACCACAGGAGCCTAGGTGCACCTCAAGCAAAGTGGATATAATCAAAATGCATTGAGGCACAGGGGCTGAGCCTATATTCAGTGGAACATGCCATATACACACCTGATAACATGTGATCCATGCCCACCAAAACTAGTGATAAACATCAGAAAATACATTCTATGCATGTATCAGCTGCATATTGTGGCAACTGTGCAGTTAAGAACACCTGGGAGATAGAGCAGGTATTTATTAAAGTTACTATGCCTAATGTGGGAGCAGACCTTTTGACAGTAATTTTTTTCTTGGTCCATAATTTGATTTATCAGTGTCAAAAACAAAACTGAATATACACATACACAATTTTATACACTGCAACAGATCAAAATGGGGAACTTGTCAGACCACAAGTCGCAGATTTTTTATTCAGCTCCACAATTAACAATCCAGTACATGATTTTAGGGAACAATTTCAACTGGAATTTTTAAAACGTAACAAAGAACAAGATTACAGTCCCTAAATCTCACTAACTTAGTAACAATTAGGTAACTGCTTGCAATCTAGAGACCTCAAAATGGGATGAGATTCACAGACATTGTGGGCCTTTTATTTATCCATCAAAGCAGCTGTCCCATCTATGCTACATCACAAGTAGCCTCCTTAACTCTTCTAAGTTTACAAAGGAGCCTAGCAAAGATACTGCTGTCTGGAAAAAGAGTACAAAAATGTGGTGGCTTGCATATGTTCCTTCAAATAAACTGAATTGTTGATGTGGGTAAACTCTGCCATTTTCTGTATCTTTAAGTCTTATTCTTTACAAGTGATCAGGAAACAAAAATATCTAACACATTTCTAGGTGACAGCACCACAATCTGGGTATCCTTAGTTTCTCCAGGTCTTACTTTTATATTCAGAATTTTTGGGGGGCATCTAGAAAAATTCACATTTAACTCTGATTCAGACTCTCTCCAAAATTAATGACAACCAAGAAACCTAAAACCACCACTTGATCAACTACTATAATCACATTTTCTGTTGTCCTCAGGGAAAAATTCTCCTATGGAAAGTGGAAGTGGTTACTATTGAGACTACACGTCATTTCGTAAGTATCATTTATATTAATTTACCTTTTTAATAAACTTCTCTACAATCTGGACTACATGTTTGTAAAGCTGAAAGAGACAAATAGCATGTTATAATCAATTAAAGGTGTTTGACACCATAAACTGTTTAGAATAATATATTATTGTGAATTTTAAGAAATACATAAAACTATATCAAATAGGTAATTCATTTCATTAAACCAATCCCAAGATACAACCATCTCTAAATCAGCTCAGCTACTGTAGGCCCCAGAAATAAATATATTTTTTAAAAAGGATACATTACTCATGTTGTAATACTTTGAATCTGAGAAAGCCAAAGCTTTATCACAAGTAGGAGTAAGTGCTTGGTATAAACCAATCCGAAAAAATACTCAATAAATACCTTACTGGTATTTATAGGTTATTTTGGTTTTGGTATTTTATTGGTATTCATCGGGTATTTTCTCAGCCTATCACCAAGGGGGCTAGAGATTTGACTATTTAGTCTTTTTCACGGCCACCAGATAGTTGCAGTTACAGGGCATTTAAAGGGCTCTCAGTCCCTTTAAATGCCTTTGGAGTAAACTCTCAGCAAGGCATTTAAACTGCAGAGTTCACTGAGCATGGTGCAACTCACACTGCAGCTTGAAGAAAGCATTTAAAGGGACAATGTCCCTTTAAATGCCTTTTCTCCCTCCACTGGAAACAATGGAGGATGGGGGCACCTTCTTCTGGGGCCCGTAGAATTGGACCCCCTGGTTCAATCTTTTTGAAACTGGTGGTGGGGGGTTCTGAGGAGAGACACCAGCAGCTATATTGCAAATTTGCAAATTAAAAAACAGCCCCCATGAGCCATACATACCCCCAGATCAATTCTCCATTATAGCCTATGGGGACCATTGACTATAATAGTCCCTATTGGGTATAATGGAGCCAGAAAAAATTGGCAATCCCGAGTACTTCCTGAATCCCAGTCCATTACCAATATTGGGATTTGAGAATATCAGGAAATATTGATATTTTGGGGTTCAATATACCCAAACCCAAAAGATACCAATTTTTTTGGTACACACCCCTAATCAGAAGGACATTTAAAATCAGTGGAAGTATAAATTTTGAAAAATAGTTTTGCAAAATTTAGAAGTAATTTACTAATCCATAGTAAATGAGACCATTTTTGCTTTCTTTGCAAGACAATGCTGCCCCAAAGGTGGGTCCTCAGGATCTAAGTATTTGCATTTCTATAGAATTGTTAATCCCTAAATATTGTCTGGATTGTTTCCAAGCTACAATGTACCTTACTAATGAGCACCTGCAGTTAGTTACCAGTTAGCTTGATAGTGGCCAGCTGTGAACTGTCAAATTAACTACTTGAGACTTCACCATTTTGACAGTTCAAGATCTAGATCAGTTAGATCAATTGACTGATCCCTGTGATTGGTCAGTCAATCAAGAACTGACAGCTGAGCTAGGATAAAGCCAGGAGTCAGGAACTACCAAAGAATGCAAGGATATTCACACAGAAGACATCAGAGAACGATGGGGAAGAACCTTCTGCATGAAGAGCTGGTAAACCTGGAGGAAGAGGTTGTCACTCTCTTCAGTACTTCTGCTTCTGTGTCAGCACTGCTGGGAAGACTGGTGTACAGGGTCAGTGTTAGTGGCTAGAGAGTCAGGTTTTTTATGTTTGACTTTGTTTCAGTGTACACACCCTTTCTCTTACTCATATGTTTTTATACATGTTATTCTTTTGTAAATAAATTTCTGATTCTGTTTTTTAAGTAACTGGAATGAGTTACTGGCCTAGAACCCAGGTTTATGGTTAAAACCAGTGCCTAGAATTACGCTACCAAAAGGCACTGATTTTTTAATTGGAACACTACCCAAATTTCCTCATACCCCATGCCAGCCTGACCAAATAAGCATTGGGGGCACACTCCAATGTTGTGACAATTACTAAAACAAGCTTTAAGTGTTCAGAATGCTGTGGAAGATAAGTCTTTACTTTATACGACATAGCAGAAGCATATCAACATCTATGGTCTTTTTTTCTCACCTTAATAGCTTTAATGGCAGCTTTAGTAATGAGAATCATCTTCGCACGAGAAATAGGAGGCTTCATCTCCATCAATGAGAAGAGCTGTGACAAGAAAATCAAAACAAAATGGTAGAATCAGAACACTTCACCCACCCTAGTCTTGATGAATATTCAGATAATAAAGCTGCCCAAAACAAATTATATAATGCATAGCAATTATTTCTGAAGTTATATTACACTTGGGTTTCTTATAGCTTGGACTGGTGGAATGAGCTCCCAGAAGAGATCAGGGCCCTGTGGGACCTTCTACAGTTTTGCAGGGCCTGCAAGACGGAACTCTCCCACAGGGCCTTCAGTTAAGGCGCTGTCACCATTAATAACACCACCATCAACATTTTAACAAGGATCATTATGATACTTGAGAAAGATAGAGCCCGTGCTCTGATTCCATCTTTACAGCCTGTACCTGCCATATATATATATCTATAAGATAAGAATGGGAAACTGATGAGCAAGGCAGACCAGAGACCACACTAATATATCGTTGCCGCCATCTCTGAGTACTAATTACAACGAACTAGCTGGCACTTTATGACATCAGATTGTGTGTATAGTTTTATATGGTTTTATCTATGTTATAATTGTTTTATGTTTTATCTTTTGTAAGCCGCCCTTACAAATATCATGGAACTGGCTACTGAATTGTGCTATGCTCTCATGAAACTAAAACTTGATGGCTACAGTATTTTACAGCTCTATCTGTAATACTGCCATAGTTTAGACAAAACAAATCACGGGTTACTGTCCTGTAAATGAGACTTGGGAATATCTGCCCAACCTCTATGTTGTACACAGCAAGTTAATTAAACACAGATCTGTAAACCATAACCAGCTGTTTCATTCCATTCACAAACTATGCTTTGTTTTCTAATCTCCAAACCCAAATAGGCAAGAGTCAGTATCAGTAGAAAACATAAAATACATCAATCTTTATCTCATTTGGGGGGAGCAGTAAAAGAATGAGAGGGGGGAAAAGCCCACTCTCTCCATCCACTATAAAACAGGGGCAACTGCCTGAAAATTTGTACTTGTGAATAACACAGGGCAAGCAGAAGAGAGGGCAACATTTGCAGCTGCAGTGGAGTGGGGTGAGCAATGACCTCTACTGTTTCTTTTTTATTAGAAGAATTGCCCATGATATATATCGATATAGAGAGTCATGCTTTCCATGTTTTCGATAATAAACAGCTATTTTAGTTCTTCCATGTTAATATGACTAGGGAATATTCCATACCGTAAACTTAAATGGAAAAGAAAAGTACGGGAAACTTAGCAATTCATAGGTCCTAATTTAATCACTTGATACCATCATCAAAATGTTGTTTTAGAGACTTTTATGATACTACTTTAACAAGTAGTTTATGATACTATACTTTATGATACTAACTTTAACATCTTTTTTAGTATGCTAGAAAAACGGTATGACATATGAACAACCAACCTAAATCACTTTCTGTCAATCTGAATTAACAGGTTATTTCAAATAATGGATTTCTGTCTCTAGATAAGCAAGTACACTGAGCCAGACCATTACTTGCAGACCAAGAGTGCAAAGCTTTCCCGAAATAGGTGAGCAAATGAGTTGGATCCAAAGGTTGTTTCCTGTCAACGTAAAGCACTTCTGCAAGCAGCACAGAACATTCCTATGCTCCCCCCCCTTCAGCCCACTGAGTGCCCCCATCATGATAACCTGGGAGATTCAGCTGGTCGGGAACAGTATGTGGAGATAAAACAGGAGTCTGCAGTGGGATAGACCATCGATAATAATCAATGTCCTTCCACTGGCAGGAAATCAATTTTTGATTCAATCCATTATGGCAGGGCTGTCCAAGATCAGAAAGCCATTTGTGCTGAGCACATAATTTTTTATAATAATGCAGAAGCATAGCCTGCTAGCTATTCAGAAATATAGATTTGTTGTAATAATACAGAAGCCATCTAAAAACAGTGAAATGAACTTTATTCATACAAAAGGACAATTACAGGCCTAGTGACAGTCACTGCTCAATTTTTATCAAGTCAATGAGAATACTGGTATTCAGGACTGGACTGAAGTTTTCTCTAGGACTGTAGGATGCATTCAGTTAAGGCGCAGCTCAACTCTAATTCCAGGTTTACATCACTAATGGTTGCTCTCAGCTTTAATGCCATTTCATGAAAGAGAATGTACTATCACAGTCACCACTTGTTCAGTCTACCCTACAGCACCTTCATGAAGGCCACAGTATTTTGACAGTCAAAGCATACGGAAGCACAGCACAATGTCTTCTCTTTTACCTGAAGCTACTGGGAAGAGACAAGGATGTTGCTGTCATTACAACCATACATCCTTCACAATGTGAAGTCAGACCATATTTAAGAGGAAATAATTATTGCTTGAAGAATCCATGTACATTTTAAGGCATTAAATTAGAGTTTACACAAAACTGAGGAAAGGTTTTGATATTCTGTCTTTAACAGTTGAGAGAAAAGATTAACCTCTTGAAATTAAAATGTACTTTATTTCAAAAACCCAAATAAGGAATTCATGTCTTGATGTACCGGCAAGTGACACGTGATCTACCTTAGCAGAATTCTTCCAGCCTAAGTGGCTCTTTTGTGGGAGAAAGACTCCTCAGACTGGAAGAAGGCTACAAACATTGGGACAGTGGAGTGGTATGCATGTTGGTATACATAACTTACTGGTAAAAGAAAAAAAATATTTTTACACATATCCTACATACAATACATGAAGACACAAAATCCTTACTCGGACTTATATGTACATATCTGTAAAATACAGTAGTAAAAAACCCCCGCAACAATCAGAATTCATAATAATGGTTTAATTCTGGTTAACACCAGTTACTTTTATCATTTATATCCCACTTTTCAGACAACTATCTCCCAAAGCAGCTCACACCAATTAAGAACATAATAAGAACATAAGAGATGCCAATGTTGGATCAGGCCAAAGGCCCATCCAGTCCAACACTCTGTATCACACAGTGGCCAGAAATACCAGTGCCATCAGGAAGTCCACCAGTGGGGCCAGGACATTAGAAGCCCTCCCACTGTTGACCCCCCCCAAGCACCAAGATGACAGAGCATCACTTGCCCCAGAGTCCCTATCTATACCTTGTAGCTAATAGACACTGATGGACCTCTGCTCCATATCTAATTCCCTTTTGAAGCCGTCCATGCTTGTAGCCGCCACCACTTCCTGTGGCAGTGAATTCCATGTGTTAATCACTCTTTGGGTGAAGAAGTACTTCTTTTTATTCGTTCTAACCCGACCGCTCAGCAATTTCATGGAGCGCCCACGAGTTCTTGTATTGTGAGAAAGGGAGAAAAGTACCTCTTTCTCTACCTGCTCTTTCCCATGCATAATCTTATAAACCTCAATCATGTCACCCCTCAGTCATCATTTCTCCAAGCTAAGGAGCCCTAAGCGCTTTAACCTTTCCTCATAGGGAAAGTGTTCCAACCCTTTTATCATTCGAGTTGCCCTTTTCTGCAGTTTTTCCAAAGCTATAATATCCTTTCTAAGGTGTGGTGACCAGAACTGCACACAGTATTCCAAATGAGGTCTCACCATTGATTTATATAGGGGCATTATTATATTGGCTGATCTGTTTTCAATACCCTTCCTAATAATCCCCAGCATAGCATTGGCCTTCTTTATTGCAGTCACACACTGTCTCGACATTTTCAGTGAGTTATCTACTACAACTCCAAGATCTCTCTCTTGATCTGTCTCTGCCAGTTCAGACCCCATCAACGTGTATTTATATTTAGGATTTTTGGCTCCAATGTGCATCACCTTGCACTTGGCCACATTGAACCCCATTTGCCATGTTGACGCCCACTCGCCCATCTTTGACAGATCCCTTTGGAGTGCCTCACAATCCTCACTGGTTTTCACCACCCTGAACAACTTCGTATCATCCGCAGATTTAGCCACTTCACTGCTTACTCCCAACTCCAAATCATTAATGAACAAGTTAAAAAGCAGTGGACCAAGTACTGATCCCTGTGGTACCCCACTGCTTACCCCCCTCCACTGGGAGAACTGCCCATTTATACTCATTCTCTGTTTTCTATTAATTAGCCAGTTTTTGATCCATAAAAGGACTTGTCCTTTTATCCCATGATTTTTGAGCTTACTTAGGAGCCTTTGATGAGGAACTTTATCAAAAGCTTTCTAGAAGTCAAAGTAAACAATATTTATTGGATCCCCCTTGTCCACATGTTTATTCACCCCCTCAAAGAACATTAACAGGTTAGTGAGACAAGATCTTCCCTTACAGAACCCATGATGAGTCTGCCTCAATAGGTTTTGTTCATCTATGTGACTACTAATTCTTTTGTTAATACTGGTTTCCACCAATTTACCCAGTATCGACGTCAGACTGACTGGCCTGTAATTTCCCGGATCTCCTCTGGAACCTCCACTTCCAGCTGCTGGATGACCTTGGGCAAGCCATAGTTCTGTCAGAGGTGTTCTTGAAAAGAGCAGTTTCTGACAGAGCTCTCTCAGCCCCACCTACCTCACAGGGTGTCTGCTGTGGGGAGGGGAAGGGAAAGGAGTTTGTAAGCCACTCTGAGACTCCAAGTGAAGGGCGGAGTATAAATCCAATCTCTTCTTCTTCTACCTCATGGGTTTTTCAGCTGCCACTAATAAGATGCAGAACCTTTAATGTAATCCAGCAGGGCCTTTGTTACATTCATATGAGATGCATTTACTGTATGTTTCCCTGAAGAAAATACCAGGAAACAAACATACTATACAGTTGGTGTGCCAGGGACAGAATTTGGGACCATGTGATTTACTCTCATTTATGACTCCTTCCCATTACCATGAAAAGTTATACCTGGCACAATAGACTATAGTCTATGAAAACTACAGACCCCCAAAATGTGACAGCCCTTGTTTGAAAAATATATCAGTCCCCCTCCATTTTGTAATAAATTATTTTTATAGGAACCTAAACTAGCCATTGTACTGACCCTTGTAAAAATATCAGCATATAAATGTTGAGAATTTCTTCCCATTTGGGAATTTTATTTGTACCAATCTCAGTATGTTGTAGTGGTTAGCATACCTAGGAGATGCAAGTTCAAATTCTTACTCTGCCTTGGAATTGAACTGAGTTACCCTAGCCCAGTCACACTCTCTCAGCTTACCCTACTCATAGTGTTGTTGTGAGGATTAAACAGAATAAAAGGTAACGAATTGAAGATGCTTTAGGTCCCATAAATTTCTAAATTAATATCATATATGTATGTATACTGTAAAAAAAATAAAAAATGAAAGGTCAG
Source organism: Gekko japonicus (assembly GCF_001447785.1). Lineage (NCBI taxonomy): Eukaryota > Metazoa > Chordata > Lepidosauria > Squamata > Gekkonidae > Gekko > Gekko japonicus. The sequence continues at coordinate 144,758 of NW_015168735.1, read as the reverse complement.
AACAGCAACCGAGAAGTAAAAATAGAACTGAAGATAAAGACAATTCCATTAAAAATCATACAAGAGTTGAAGAAAAGCATTAATATGTGTAATATAGTACACAGAGAGTATATGCCGCAATCCTTTTGGAAGGCATACTTTTGGTGGTCTAAAATAGTCCTGGACTTCCGGTTTACGGCGGCTTGCACCCATCGACCCTCCGATGGCGACACGCCAAGCCGAGGTGATCAGGAGCGGTCTTGGCTGGTTCCAGACCCCCACAGCGTCTCTGTAGGAGATTCTAGGCCTGGGAAGCCGGGATAAGCCTCTCCCAAGGCGACGGCCGAGGGATTGAGGCTTGCCTGTCCCCAAGAGGTCCTGACGCCAAGGAGCCAGTATGGCGATGAGACCCGACCTCTGGATGAGCAGACAAGAAAATAAGTGAAAATAACCCCGGCAATAATCGAACTCGTCTAAACAGTGAGTTAATCAAACCTCTGTATAAGTGAAGAAGTCTCAGCTTGCTAGATTGACTGGAAAAAGAGCGGCGCATGGGGAAGGGTTGGAGATCCAACCCCCCTCAAAATGGAGCGGTCTCTAAGCGGTACGAAACGTACTGCTCGAGACTTCATTTAAGCTTGAAAGTTATATTTTAAGCCCAAGAACATGGGATTCAGAGAAGCTTTAATTTAAAACGAAAGCTTTTCTTCACTGTAAACAAATGGCTGGGAGGGTGAGGAGAATGGCGGCGGAAAAGAAACTTCCACCAGGAAGTACTACACCAACGACTCCCAGTCAGCCACAGGAAGCGGCTGCAGACTTTCCCAATATGCTTGCCACAGCACTTCGCCCTCTGCTGGACCAGATGTCTACAATTAATACCAAGCTGGATTCCGTCCAAACCATTGTTAAAACAATGGATTGATTACATTTTGATGTATTGTATATTGGATTCTATAATGTATGCACGGTTTGCAGTAATTCTATTGTAATTATTATTGTCATACTGCTACCCCCTCTATTCATTCTGGAATTCCGTCCAAAAGCAACTTACCCAAATGGAAAAAAGAGCCAATAAAACAGATAAAAGGATCGAGAAAGTCGAAACAAGGACTACTGATATTAAGCAACAACTAAATGAAGTTAAGAAGGAAAGAAATACGGATAAAAATCAACTACTTCAGCTTGATAAATCTATGCATGTTCTACGCTTCCAAGGAGTTCCTGAACAGAAGGGAGAAGACATAAAAACAACAATAAGTGGAGCAATAGCTTCAATTTCAGAACTTAAACAGGAGGATCTACAAAGTGACATGGACTTGGCATACCGTACTTATATAAAAACCTGCCTGGCGAAATTTACATTAAATTCTCAAAGAGAACAACGAGAGACAATGTTTTAAAAGTTACTGCGGGGAAACCACTTAAAATCAACTAAGAAGAAATTAAAATTCTGAAAGACATTCCATTTGAGATCCGGAAATGAAGACAACAGTATAAGGACTTAATTCTTTTCCTACAAGACAAAGCAATAACCTACAGATGGAACTTCCCAGAAGGAATCGTGTTCAAATACAACAACAAGAAAATTAAAATTGACTCTGTCCAAAAGGCCAAAAACTTTTTGAAAAAACAACTGGGCACAGATAAAGACGAGGACCCTAATCTGGAAGAAGGAGAGGAACCCATTGAGGAAAAATCGGATAATTCTTTAAGTGATTCCAGCAGTTCAACGTCAGAGTCTGAGAAAGGAGTGCCCAAAACTCCAAAAGTGAAGAAGAAGCCCAAGAGATCAACTTTTCCTGGATTACAATATTATTTGACTTAAGCGTAATTAAGCTTTAATCAATAGAAGTTACACTGGAGAGCCACTGCCACTCTGAGTAGGGGGGGGGGGGGGCGCACTCTCAATCGCACTGGGAGAAGCTTGAAATGCCCAGCCATTTTATGTTCTTAGGCTCAGAGCATTTTATATTTTTAGTTTATATTTTAGTTTCTGCTGTGATCCTTGTGCTTTTTCTTGATGTTTTATTTTAAAAATTGCATTGCCAAACTCCACTATTCCCCAGCCTTTCCATTTTAGGCAGGCATCTTTGAAGGGGGGGGGGTTGGGGGGGGTCAGTTACCAAAGACTGTTAAATAAACAAAATATTGCAAGACTTTTAAGCATATTTGTATTATAAGTAAAAAATATTATCTTTAGTATCTTTTATAAAGTTTATATCTCTGCTACCTGGCATTACGTTTTATGATACGCATGGCCTGGCCCTACAAAGTCCCATTTATGTCAGATCCAGCCCTTGTAACAAATGAGTTTGACACTCCTGATCTATGCTATGCTATGATGGCTGGGTAAGTAACTAGAAAGGATGCAAAACACATGAAAGAATGAAAAGATTGCAATTCCACTGCATGTAAATTAGGTACAGCTAGTAATTTTAAGAACTAATAAAATTATACAATGTAGACAGAATTAAGGAAATTCTAAAATACTGAGATTATTCACCTAAACTTTTATGAAAATTAGACATACATTGTGAAACAATGAACTAAGATACAGATACTGCAATATTTATCAAATTGGGTGGATTGTAAGAAAAGTAGGTACATATGGAAGCATCAACAAAAAAACCTTTCTGAAGGAATGGGTTCAAAGACAGTGCAAACATACTACTGAACTCAGTGAATTTACTCCAATTCAACTAAATAGCCAAATTGTTTGTATACTTTCCTTAAATTTTAAATCAGTACCTGAAATTTGAGACGTGAGGAAATTCAGCTGTCCATAAATAATCTACCAAATTAAACTAAATAAGTTTCTTTAAGGTCAATCTGTGGACAGGGAGACTATATCATATCATTCAGTTAGGGGAGTACAGGTGAGAAGTCTCAGTGAGGGAAAACCCTCCCCCCGGCTTCCAGTGGAAAAACCAAGAAATTTGGGAGAGCACTAAAAAAACTCCTATTAAACTTTCTCTTTTTGAATGAGCAAAATGCTTTTTAAAACAACAGGGAAGGGGCAATGGCTCAGTGGTAGAGGGCCTGCCTGGTATGCAGAAGGGCCTAGATTCAATTTCCAGCATCTCTTGTTAAAGGGATTAGGTGGTAGGTGATGTGAAAGACCCCTACCCAAAATTCTGGAGCTGCTGCCAGACTGAGTAGACCTTAATGGACCAAGGGTCTGATTCACAGAATCATAGAGTTGGAAGGGACTTTACAGGTCATTTAGTCCAACCCCCTGCACTCTGCAGGGGTATAGCCGAAAGATAGCCCTACAACATACCCCCAAAATGGTCATCCAGCCTCCACTTGAAAACGTCCAACGAAGGAGCATCCACTACCTCCCGAGGCAGTCTGTTCCACTGTTCAACCACTCTTACAGTTAGGAAGTTTCTCCTGATATTTCGCTGATATCGACTCCCTTGTAATTTCCACCCATTAGATCTAGTCTTCCGATTGTCAACATCCCTTCCTAAAATGTGGTGCCCAAAACTGGACACAGTACTCTAGGTGAGGCCTGACAATAGCAGAATAGAGCAGAACTACTACCTCCCGTGATCTGGACACAATGCTTCTGTTAATGCATCCTAAGACTGCATTAGCTTTCTTTGCAGTCACATCGCACTGTAGGCTCATGTTTAGCTTGTGATCAACCAGAACACCTAGATCCCTTTCACATGTGTTGCTGTCAAGCCAAGTCCCTCCCATTCTATATCTGTGCCTTTGATTTTTTATACCTAAGTGTAGGAATCTGTACTTATCTCTATTGATGGAGCTGAGGCTTGCGAGGGATGCTAAAAATAACAAGAAAGGTTTCTATGCCTATGTTAAGAGCAACATAGTATGGGGTTAGGGTAAACTCATTGCTAGAGGAAGACGGTCAAACCTTAACAAGGGATGAAGACAAAGCGGAATTGCTTAACTCTCAATTTGCGTCGGTCTTGCGAGGGATGCTAAAAAGATGCTAGGGATGCTAGGAATCTGCACTTATCTCTATTGATGGAGTTGAGGCTTGCAAGGGATGCTCAAAATAACAAGGTTTCTATGCCTATGTTCGGAGCAACATAGTATGGGGATGGGGTAAACTCATTGCTAGAGGAAGACAGTCAAGCCTTAACAAGGGATGAAGACAAAGCGGAATTACTTAACTCTTACTTTGTGTTGGTCTTTCACTGTAATGTGAGCTGTATACAAACTGAAGAATGCAGGACATATGAAGGAAGGAGGAACTGCCAGTCCAGAGTAAGAAGATGGTTAGAGAGCATCTAGCTGCCTTAAATACATTCAAATCTCTAGGGCCGGATGGCTTGCATCCCAGGGTGCTAAAAGAAATTGCAGATGTTATTTCAGAGCCTCTGGCTCTAATCTTTGAGATTTCCTGGGTGTTGTGCTGGAAGACTGGAGAAGAGTGAATGTTGTCCCAATCTTCAAGAAGGGAAAAAAGACGGACCCGGGAAATTACAGGCCTGTCAGTTTGACATAAATACCTGGGAAAATTCTAGAGCAGATTATTAAACGCTCTGTCTCTGAGCACCTTGAATGGAATGTTAATTGGTAGTAGCCAGCATGGGTTTATCAAGAATAAGTCATGCCAGACCAACCTTATCTCCTTTTTTAACAGAGTTACCAAAATGGTTGACTCTGGCAATGCTGTGGACATAGTGTATCTAGATTTAAGTATGAACAGAGGTGATGCTCTGTCCCCTTGGTGCTTGGGGGGGGGGGGGTCAACAGTGGGAGGGCTTCTAATGTCCTGGCCCCACTGGTGGACATCCTGATGGCACCTGGTATTTTTGGCTACTGTGGGACAGAGTGTTGGACTGGATGGGCCTTTGGCCTGATCCAACATTGGCGTCTCTTATGTTCTTAAAGTTTCTCATGATATCCTTGAGGATAAGCTGGTTAAATGTGGGCTGGATGGTGCAACCGTTGGATGGATTCATGGTTGGTTGAAAAATCATATCCAATGAGTGCTCATAAATGGCTCTGTGTCTACGTGGAGGGAAGTCTTGAGTGGAGTGCCGCAGGGTTTCTATGCCATTCAGTATAAAGCAGCTACATGTGTTACTCAAATGAGCATCATAAAAATTTTGTAGGAATCTACAGCATCAGATAATAATTCCAATACATACTGTACTGATCCACAACATATTTTCTAGATATTTTACATGCAAAAAAATTGTAACTATGTTTTAATGTGTTTGATAATTTAGCATCAAAGAGTTCAATTTCAAAGTTATAAAATTTAACCTGGTAACCAAATATGGTGGTAGTCCTATGGTTACTATTCTCATAACCTGTCCACATATGCTTTGTTTACTACAAAATTTGTTTTCTAATTTTAATTTTCCCCTCTAACAAATGGCAAAAACTGAGGCATGTGTTTAAGATAGTGAGGTTGCAGAAGTTTACTTTCAGGTACTGGATATATTTATATGTTTGCTTGTAGAGAACTAAAGCATTATCCCTTCAAAACTCCGTACTTATGCCAATATATTTTTATGCTAAGCTAAAAATAATTCATTTATGTTAACGCAGTAAAATAAGTTTTGGTTTGAAAGAAAAATATTGCATAGAGAGTTTTTTCTCCCCTATCAAAAAGTTTCCTCCCACAGCTTCAAAATTTCCAGAAAGTTTCTGGAAGGCATAGCTCACTGGCAGCAGGTGACTTGAGCCTGCAGAAGAGCCTTTTGCATCAGCAAGATGTGCCTTACACCAGTGGAATGCACCATCTATATCTGAGTGGAGTGATAGATACAACTCAATACAGCTAGGACTACTTCTTTATGGTCAATATGGCACATTTTCTTTGCCCCTAGAAGGGGCTCTTCATCAACCCGGAGACAAAGAACTAGATATCTTGTATTATCCCAGGAGGCTTGCCTTAATTTTTTACTTTCTCATAGCACGTTAAACATTATTTTGGAGGGTGCCTGGCAATTAGTTTGACTGCTACCACTTATTGTTCTACTTATGTACTTACTAGTGGTATTTGCTGGCTGCTTTTCATCTTTTAATTATTCTCTGTGGGGCTCACATTTCTTAAATAAAGCATTCTGTGACATGACTGATTAAAGGAATCACTCAGAAGAAAATTCTTTTTGAGAGGGACTCACAAGTTTCATAGCTGGAGAGAAATGTCCTCATAACCTGGCAGCGAAGAAAGGATTAAGGGAAGTGGGAGATCCTCCCTGCGGAGCACATGACCATTAGGCGGGAAAACAGCCTCCATGAAGCTCTGCGCACTCCCATCTGAGTGTTAGAATTTACTAGAATTGCTGTAAAGAGAGCCTCCAGTGGCTGGTCTCCATAAGCGCAGTCCCAATGTGTGCCTGCACAGAAGACTGAAGAAGAACCAAGGATAAGGAGCGCACTCACATTTTTTCATTAACTCATTCCAAAACCAAGGTCTGATCAGATTTGAAATTATTTTGATATCGGCAGTACCAAAGTAATAATTGTGTTTGAGGGGCCTAAAAGTCTCTTAGTGCAAAGGACCACCATGCCAGTAATCAAATCTTCTGCTCCCTCTCATTTTTGTGTTTGAAACTGTAGAGCTCTAAACATTAAGCTTAGTGAGTGAAAACCCCAAATATTACAAGTACAAGGATGCAAGGGACTATGAACTTACCTTGCAATGTCACAGGATCGATCACTGCTAGCAATTTTACAGCAGTAGTAAAGGAATACTTCAAATGCATGTGTTTACAAGGTTTTTATGTTCACAATTCCCATAAGGATAGCTCCACTTCATAAATGTAGAACTGAACAATTCAGATACCACAAACACATGCTATTTATTTAACATATTGAAATACCATCTTGTCTTCCCATATTGAAGGAGGCTAAAAAAAGGAAAACTATAAAAAGTTTTCACATTAACACAGGCCTAATATAAAGAAGAAAAAGTAAATAAAGCATTCAACTTTCAACTACTGATCTCAGCAATAAAGGCATTGGGGATAATTTGAAGCAATTATAAAAAAAAAAAAGTAATATGGTATAGCTATGTGTTTACAAATCAAACATTAAAAAAAGAGATTACCAAACAGTAACAAGTCAGCTTTCAGAAGACCAGAAAGCTGATTTCGTATTGTCTTCCTATTTACTATATTTATTCAACAACTCAAGCTTAAAGCTCATCAAGCTTCAAGACCAATTCAGAAACAATGATTACATTTTCAGAAGCAATGGGAGGAATAAATTTGAGATTTAATTTTTTTAAAAGAAAGCAACGGTATTGATGCAAGAAATCTATACTTTGATGCAATTTACATAGAAAATATTGTGCAGATGAGTACTGATTTACACCTCAAAAACTTTCCCAGTAAATCTGAGGTCAGCATATATTCCTGAGTGATACAAGGGGTAGCAGTTCTATTATTTTCACCTGCAGGACAGGAGTACACAGTTCACACATTAAATTAGGTCTTAAGAAATATCAGGCACCAAGTCACCATGGCACCTAAAATTGTCATTGTGGAGCCTAATATTTTAGCAATGATTTCTTTGTAGCATGCCAGCAATTCTCAAAGGAAATGCAGAGGTTTGGGTCCAAGCAGTTTGTTCACTAGTGGAAAAGGGAGGAAGCTGTTGTTAATGATTCCTTGTTTAGGTGTATGTGTGTCTTTAAATGTTGTTTGACTGCAGTACATAGGGGGAGATGTGTGTGTTGTGATTGGCTGAGAGTGTGGAAGGAGATATTCTGACAGGAATTGGTGTGTGTTTTATGACAGTGTTCGGTGTATGTGTCTTTGGAGAGTGAAGGGTGAAAAAGTTTTAAAGAGAGTCTGTGGAACTCTAAAAGTTTTGTGAAAGAGTCTATAGGGAAAAAAACAAGTTGTGTCTAAACTGCGTGGTTAGACAACTGTTTATTTTTGAGAGACAGAGAGAGAGAGAGAGACAGAGACAGAGAGACAGACAGAGAGACAGACACCTGTTAGAGTGGAATTTTAGTGTCTAAGAGACTGTGTATGACACCAAGCTTGCTAGTTATATTTTACAAGTTACTTTTTCCAGAAACGTATTTTGTTCTTATTTCAATAAATCCATTTTTTTTACAAGGGAGTTGATATCAGCTAAATATCAGCAGAAACTTCCTAACTGTAAGAGTGGTTGAACAGTGGAACAGACTGCCTCGGGAGGTGGTGAATGCTCCTTCGTTGGACGTTTTCAAGTGGAGGCTGGACGACCATTTTTTGGGTATGCTGTAGGGCTATCTTTCGGCTATACTCCTGCAGAGTGCAGGGGGTTGGACTAGATGACTTGCAAGGTCCCTTCCAACTCTAACATTCTATGATTCTACGAAAAGGGGCTGGAATAAGGAAGGCAGAGGCCAAGCAAGACAGCTGGGATGATCCAACACAAAGCTCATTTATTATTTCACATCAAAATATCTGTTGTACGACATTAAAAAGTACATTAAGATCTTGTCATTTCTTGTATATAAATTTAATTTTACACCATTCAATAGTGGTGGATGAATTCATTCCTTTACGAGTTACTTTCTATACTGACTCAATATTCAATTAAATGGAGCTTTTAAAGAAGCTAAGCAAGGGTTAAAAGTTAACACTGTTGTCATGATGACAACCAGGGTTACCCCTACACTTATTTATATACTACATCACTTTTGCCACAGCTTAAAAAAAATTACAATAAATTGTGAAGGAGTCAGGAAGGATTCAGTTTTGTGGTAGCAATCATTTTAAAAAAACTGGTCATTAAAATTCAAAAATCTGGAGGTCAAAAGAATCATGTGACACATAGAGCCAAAGAACATTTTTCAAGGCCTGGGTCATGACAGATTTTGACTAGAGCGAAGAAGGCCACCATATCACCTGTCTTCCCCAGAAGGCTCTAGGCAAAATAGAGTTGACAACTGCATTAAGAAAGCTTCCACTTCTAACAATAATCAATGCAATACCATCTATACTAGGACAAACCAAAATGACACAAAAAAGTTGACCAGAACTCTTCATCAGGTTGGATGTAACAGATTTAAAAAGAGGTGGGAGAAGGGGGGAAAGGATGTTTCAAGGTTTCTGTGAAAAAGACAAATAGATCCTTTTCAAATTGCCATTTTAGTAATTGGTTGCTAATGGATTTTTTGTCATTTCAGACAAACCTGTTTTAGTAACTGGCTGCTAGCAGAATTTATTTACCTGTTCATACAAATCTGCTTGTGTCAGGTTAGCAAAGCGTGGCTAAACTACTTTTTTCATTTTCAGTCCCTTCATTGTGCTTCTAAATCCCTGTGGTGTGCTGTTTAAAAATGTCTATAGCACTTCCTACAATGCTGCGGTTTTTCCTGACCTATTTCACCAAGCAATCTTCCTCAGACTTTTTAAAGCTGAGCGGTATAGCACTAAACCACTACAACACTTCAGTGCTATAGTGGTTTGGCACTATAATGGTCATCTTAGAACATTTGTTTTAAGTCTGAGGAGAGCTTGAAGAAGCTTTGTCCATCATCCATACATTTTGGAGGATGAAAGACGTGCCCCAAGACTGGAGGAGGGCAGATGTTATCCCAATTTTCAAAAAAGGGAGGAAGGATAACCCAGGAAACTAACGGCCAGTCAGTCTGACCTCTGTCTCAGGGAAGATACCGGAGCAGATTTTAAAGGGATTAGTCTGTGAGCATCTAAAGGACAACTTGGTGATCCAGTGAAGTCAGCACAGATTTGTCCACAACAGGTCCTGCCAGATCAACCTCATTTCCTTCTTTGATCGAGTGACGATACCGGGATTTCAGTAAAACTTTTGACAGAGTTCCCCATGATGTTCTGATGGGTAAACTAAAGGACTGTGGACTGGACTCTAGGATAATTAGGTGGATAGGGAACGTTGGAGAACCACACTCAGAGATCAGTTGTCAATGACATTTTATCTGAATGGAGGGAGGTATCCAGTGGGGTGCCACAGGGCTCGGTTCTGGGCCCGGAACTTTTCAATATTTTTATAAATGATCTGGAGGAGGGTGTGGAAGAGCTACTCATTAAATTTGCAAATGACACCAAAGTTGGGAGGAGCAGCAAACACACCAGAAGATAAAGAATTTAACAAGATCTGAACACACTGGAAAAGTGGGCAGATGTGAACAAGATGCAATTTAACAAGGATAAGTGTCGAGTTCTACATCTGGGTAGCAAAAATGAGGAACATGCATACTGGATGGGGGATACACGTCTGAGAAGCAGTGTGTGTGAACAAGATCTTAGGGTACAGGTGGGTCAAAAGTTAAATATGAGCAGCCAGTGTGATAGGGCAACAAAAAGGCTAATGGAATCTTTGGGTATATCAACAGAGGCATAACATTCAAATCACAAGATGTGATAATACACTCAGGACCCGCCGAAGAAAGCCACCAAAAAATGGAAGACCTATCCCTGGACGCCAGGACGAAAGCACCGACCCCGAAGACTGCCGGAAGAAGTAGGAGCCGAGCCGGAGAACAGCAAGCCCCACCACCTGGGTGCCAGTAGGCAGCCCTTGCCCCTATACCCGTAGATAGGGAAAGTAGACTTAGACTTTGTATGTAAACCGCCCAGAGACCCTTCGGGGTCAGGGCAGTATATAAGCCGAATGTATAAATAAAAATAAAAATACACTGCATTGGTCAGACTGCAGCTGGAGTACTATGTGCCGTTCTGGAGGCCTCAGTTTGGTTTAGTGGTTAAGTGCATGGACTCTAATCTGGGAGAACCGGGTTTGATTCCCCACTCCTCCACTTGCACCTGGCTGGATGACCTTGGGCAAGCCGTAGTTCTGATAAGAGCTGTTCTTGAAAAACAGCAGTTTCTGTCAGCCCCACCCACCTCACAGGGTGTCTGTTGTGTGGAGGGGGAGGAAAAGGAGATTGTAAACTGCTCTGAGACACCTTCGGGTAGTGAAGGGCGGGGTATAAATCCAATCTCTTCTTCTTCTTCTTCTCATTCCAGACAGAATGGAGCAGGTACACAGGAGAGCAACAAGGATGATTGGGGGCCTGGAGACCAAGCCCTACAAGAAAAGGCTGAGGGACTTGGGAATGTTCAATCTGGAGAAGAGGAGGTTGAGGGGGGACATGATTGCTCTTTTTAAGTATTTGAAGGGCTGTCACTTAGAGGAGGGCAGGGAACTGTTCCTGTTGGCAGCAGAGGATAGGACTTGCAATAATTGGTTTAAATTAAGGGTGGCAAGGTACCGGCTGGATAGTAGGAAAATAGTGGAGTCAGCTGGCTAGGGAGGTCGTGAGCTCTTCCTCACTGGCAGTCTTTAAGCAGCAGCTGGACAAACACTTGTCAGGGATGCTCTAGGCTGATCCTGCATTGAGCAGGGGGTTGGACTATATGGCCTGTACAGCCCTTTCAGTGATTCTATGATTCTAAGATCACACAGTGAAAAAGGTTGTGGGGAAAAGTAGCACTGTTTGAAATTACCATGGAGCCTCAGAGATGGCTCATTAACAGAAGGAAATTTGTTGTATGAAAACCCCATCCCTATACTGCTTTACTTGAAATCAGGCCAACCATGAATAACATCCAGTTTATAACAGTAATGTGAAAAGGGTCACAGTGTCTTTCCACTGAAATTACAAAAGCCAGTGTATAGAAATTTTGATTTCTGCTTTCTATAATCCATGCCTTCTCCTGTGATGTCTTTCTGATAACATGCTGTGTCATTTCCTCTCTCAAGCCAAATGGCCTGACCATTTGGCCAGACAAACTTTATAACCATGCCATATAACCACACATTCTTTCACACCTCTAAGTGGAAGAGGCAGACCTGATGGCTCCTGGCTCTGCCTCACATTCAACAAGTCACGTAGACGATGGAGAAGCTAGAAGCTGGGTCACCTGACTGCAGGAGGAGTCCCCAAATTTCTGGCCTATCCCCACATGCAGCTATGACAACCAACAATTGGGCACATCCCCTGTCCACTCATGATTGGCTGCATAGCCATGGCTAATCATGACTAGATGGGGGTATAACTGTTTGATCCCAATGCTCCTGCTCTTTCTGCTTGGTTTACTGCACCTGGAAATGTTGTCTCTTGAGAGACAAAGAACTGCTTTGTGAATTGGACATGGTTGAGCAAAGATGGAATTTTCCTTCAAAATCCCTTGGACTGTTTGGAAGTTCCTGAACTTGGTAAATATGTATCTTTTACTGTGTAGTTAAGGCAAATCGCCTTAGGCTTGTTATTTTGGTAATCTCTTGGACTGTTTGGAAGTTCCTGAACTTGGTAAATATGTATCTTTTACTGTGTAGTTAAGGCAAATCGCCTTAGGCTTGTTATTTTGGTAATCTCTGTTATGCTCTGTACTGAATAAAAATTATTCTTATGTCTAAATGGTCTCTGACGTTGTACCTGAGTTCCAAGTCTAAATCTTGTGCCTTCTGCTCACCATATAAGCTACTTTTGTAAGATTAAGTGTGCATCTCTGGAAGTGAGTTGCTATTGTGTTAAATCCCAGATGCTAAGGGTTTGGAATCTCTCCCTTAGGAAAGGCAGGGACTAGTGAAAAGAGGTTCTGGTGGCATATTTTTCTGAAAACCTGAGAGGGTATAGCCTACCTCTGGGTTTGTTGTTTAATGTACTGTAAAAGTACAGGATTCCCTCCCATCCCTGGACTGGCTTGACTGGATAATCCCTGTACAGCCAGTGATTTTTCTCGTATCTCGCTGACACTCAGCAAGACTCACAGATCTCTTGTAGCTACTTGATAATCACTGTAATTTCAAAAACAACATATGGTAAAACTACCAAATCCGGCTTCAACTGATTTCGTGCCTCATGCATCACCTTACATGCACTGCTTTGAGCAGAGGTGTCAAACTCACGTTATGCCAGCCAGATCTGACATGTCACTTTGTCAGGCCACATGTGCCATAAAATGTAATGCCAGGTACCAGAGATATAAAGTTTATAAAGGACACAGGCAAACCCAATTAACAATATTATTTTTACTCAAAAGGCAAACAAAAGCAATTGATACCTAGTAGTGAAATCAACTGATTTACTGGGGAATTCACAAAAGCCCCAATAAGTGTATTTAATCATATGCAAGACAAGGTTTTTTCCAAGGATACTATAAACTGGGGAGGGGGGGATATCTTACAGTTCCATACAAACTAGTTACTCTGTGTGTGTGTCTGTCTCTGTGTGTAGCACTTTAAGGAGATGAGTCATCTTCCTTGCAAGTAAATAAGCAGTTTTTCAGCAGCCCCCCCCCCCGCACCCAGTCTCAGGACCTCAGCACGACTCCAATCCATCTCTCGGTCTTAGTTTCTCTCTTCTCCCATCCTATTTCTAAGGATCTCAAGGAGGCACACCGGACTCCACCCTCCATCATCCGATCCCACCAACAACAACCCTGTAACGTGGGTCAGACTGAACAACCTGCCCTGAATGACCCAGATGACTGAGTCCTAGCTCAGTAGGGGAGGTCTGAACCTGGTTCTCCCAGATTCCCCCCCCCATCCCCAGTTCTTATCCCTCCTGCGTTTCCCACAGAAGTGACAGGAGGGGAAGACCTGTTTCCGAAACCTCCAGGGGTCGCTTTTTGTCCTCCCATGACCTCTTTCCCCTAATGGGCTGAGAACAAGAAGGGGGAGAAGGGAGGTCGCCATCCCCTACCTGCCTCGACACTTCGCCACCCAGCTCCATGACTGCTCAGACATGCAGCGGCACTAGCAGTGTCCTCTTTTCCCTCCACTTCTCCACTCGCTTCCGAGGCCTGGACGTCTTTCCCCTCAGAGTGGCATGCATAAGACAGCCCAGTTGTCTCCCAATCCATGTGCTGGCCCCTCCTCCTCCTCATCTGTCCTCTCACTGGCCCCGTCCCTTCACTGGTAAACTGGTGCTTTGTGTGCCTTCTCTCACCAACCCCCACTCACAGTCACCATTTAAAAAAAACACAAAGTTGGTTGGTGTGCTGGTGGCATCGTCAAGCACTTGGCCCCACCCTCCCATGTAGTGACTTTGCCAATCCTCACTGAGCTGTGGTCTGAGAAGGCAAAAGGGAAAAAACACCATGCCTCCTCTTTCTCTGCTTCAGTGCCATTCCTCACCCACTATTTTAACTCAGCCTCTTAGACCCACACCCCTAGCCATTTCGTTTCTATTTCTTGACAGCTTCAGCACACACACACACCTCATCATGTGCACCCACTCACCCCCTCCAGCAACCTCCTGACTTCCCTCCCTCACCCTAGTTGCTCCCAAGCCAGATAAGAACCCTGGACGGGCCGGTTCCAACCTGCAGGCCATATGTTTGACACCCCTACTTAGAGCCTTTTTTACATTTCCTCATAAATGGGGACACACACACACACAAAACACAAGGACTTCAAATCAATGGTCAATGGGAGTTTTGCGCCTCACAGACTCACTCAAGCCATTTTCTCCTTGTGACTGGGACAAGTGGGCAGAACTGGCAGCTGCCTTGCTCCTGAGCGTTTTCTCATTTTCAACGCTTCACATTAGGCTGCTACAGGGCACTGCTATTGGCTCAGCTGTAAAATTTATATCCAACTACACAAGCAATGTGACTTCCATTTTATTGACCTCATGCCATCACCAACCAACACGAGGACTTTGTAGCATGTACAGAGGCCCTAACACCTATGAATTGCATATAGTGAATACAGCTACGGCCTCCCTGTTCTCAAATATCTTTTCCCCAGGATAATGTAATATATTACCCTTGAAGCTAAAAAGCAGGTGGCAACAGGCCAAAGGAAAACTGCCATGAACAGCATAAACGACAATGTCTGGAGAAATCTTGCATTTGCCGTAGTCACACTCCTCGTGCTAACAAAAACATAAATAACCATAACAGCAACAGATATGGCATTTCTTTTGATTTGTTCTGACCTTCTATGACCAGCTACCACAATAGTATTTTCTCCGCTACCTTGTCCTCCAAATATACACCTTCACTTGCGTGTTTAAATCTCTTCTGGCCTTTCCTGTGATGTACTGAATTTGCTATTAGAATCCTCTTAAGAGGTTTTTATCACAAATCTCTAGTTAATATTTGAAATATGTGAATTTGCAACTCTATACATGCTGCTAATACTTTCAAGAAAGAAACCTCTAAATACTTGACCAAAGAGTTATTGACTGTTCAAACTAGCCAGCTCTACTACCAAAAATTTTCCCCCCAGGAAGCACTTTTCCACAAAACTTACATTTCACATAAATGTCATACATCTCAACAACTACCATTAGCAGCCTTATGATCACTCCGACAAAGGGAGCTTTGACTCCTGAAAGCTGAAAATGTTGCTGGTCTCTAATGTGCTACTGGACTCGAATCTGGCCCTTCTGCAGACCAACAAAGCTGCCCTCTGAAACTCCCTCATCTCCCAAATCACCATGTAGAAATTACTAGGGGGGAAAGTAAGAGTCCAGTAGCACCTTAAAGACTAACAAAATTTGTCACTGCTCACTTCATTAGGTAACTACTACAGACAGACTAACACGGCTACCCATCGAGAAATTACTAATTTAGATAGTTCAGAAACACTGGGAGCAATCCAAACGAGGTCAACTTGGAAGTAAATCCCATTTTATTTAAGGACACTTACTGTCATGGAAATTGTAACTGGGACAGATTACACAAAGTGAGTCAATACAATACAATCCAACAGGATGGAGGTAGCCAGGGAGGCAGTGGGGCCCTTGGATGACCAGGGGGTAAAAGGAGTACTGAAGGATAATAGGGAAATGGCTGAGAAGCTGAATGCATTTTTTGCCTCTGTTTTCACTGTGGAAGTTGAGAAGTGCTTGCCCACTCCAGAACCGCTGATTGCGGGCGGGGTGCTGAAAGACCGGAGTCAGATTGAGTTGACAAGAGAGGAGGTCCTAAAACTGATAGACAACTTAAAAACAGATAAATCACCAGGCCCGGATGGCATACATCCAAGATTTCTGAAAGAACTCAAATGTGAACTTGTGGATCTCCTGACAAAAATATGTGATCTTTCGTTAAAATCTGCCTCCATTCCTGAAGACTGGAAGGTAGCTAATGTCATTCCCATCTTTAAAAAGGGTTCCAGAGGAGATCCAGGAAATTACAGGCCAGTCAGTCTGACGTCAATACCGGGTAAATTGGTGGAAACTGTTATTGAGGAAAGAATTAGTAGGCACATTGATCAGTACTTGGTCCAATGTTTATTAATGATTTGGAGTTTGAAGTAAGCAGTAAAGTGGCTAAATTTGCAGATGACACTAAGTTGTTCAGGTTGGTGCAAACCAGTGAGGATTGTGAGACACTCCAAAGGGATCTGTCGAGGATGGGCGAGTGGGCATCAATGGGGTTCAATGTGGCCAAGTGCAAAGTGATGCACATTGGGACCAAAAATCCTAACTATAAATACATGGTAACATGGTCCGAACTGGCAGAGACTGACCAAGAAAGAGATCTTGGAGTCGTAGTAGATAACTCACTGAAAATGTCGAGACAGAGTGTCACTGCAATAAAAAAGGCCAATACTATGCTCAGGATTATTAGGAAGGGAATTGAAAACAAATCAGCCAGTATCATAATGCCCCTGTATAAATTGATGGTGCGACCTCATTAGGAGTACTGTGTACAGTTCTGGTCACCACACCTCAAAAAGGATATTATAGCATTGGAAAAAGTGCAGAAAAGGGCATCTAGAATGATAAAGGGGTTGGAACACTTTCCCTATGAAGAAAGATTAAAACGCTTGGGGCTCTTTAGTTTGGAGAAACAACGGCTGAGGGGTGACATGATCGAGGTTTATAAGATTATGCATGAGATAGAGCAGGTAGAGATAGAAGTACTTTTCTCCCTTTCTCACAATACAAGAACTCGTAGGCACTCAATGAAATTGCTGAGCAGTCATATTAGAACAGATAAAAGGAAGTACTTCTTCACCCAAAGAGTGATTAACACACAGAATTCACTGCTCAGGAGGTGGTGGCGGCTACAAGCATGGATGGCTTCAAGGGGGAATTTAGATAAACATATGGAGCAGAGGTCCATCAGTAGTTATTAGCCACAAGGTATAGATAGGAACTCTGGGGCAAGTGATGCTCTGTATTCTTGGTGCTTGGGGGGGGGGCAACAGTGGGAGCTTCTAGTGTCCTGGCCCCACTGCTGGACCTCTGATGGCACCTGGTATTTTTGGCCACTGTGTGACAGAGTGTTGGATGGGCCATTGGCCTGATCCCACATTGGCTTCTCTTATGTTCTTATGGGACGTCCAGTAAGAAATATAATAGGATTAGGATTGTAGAAATCAGCCATTGTCCATCACAATTCAAAAGTAACTGAAGCAGGGATTGGACATGTTTTATTTAAGCTTTACAAATAACTGCACAAAAGACTAGGCTGTCTTTAAGCGGGCTGTATGATTCCACATAGCCGTTATTTGTAGCTTTAAAGGGGAACAGAGAGAAAAAAAGAACTTTCTTACAGAGTCAATTACTGCACAAGCAACCAGGTCAGCAGGCATTAAAATCCTGACTTATGATTATTTGTATATTAAGAATGTATAGTACCAAACAGTACTACAGGGTATCTACTTTAACATGGATAACACATGGAAACAGGATCACTAGTTGGTATGATCTGCAATACTGTATTGGCAATTATTGAATGAACAGCCAATTAGAACAATTCCTGCCCCCCAAGTCACAGATTTCTTTGTCAGTTAATTAGTCATCATAGGTTGGAAACTGCAATCTTGAGGAGGGGGAAGGGAATGGGGGGGGGGGGGGAACACACTCCCATTAGGTAATTATGAAAGGCAGGATCCCATGGATCGATTTCACCATCCTTTGAGGAGTTCCCCAGCAGAAGAACCACTTGGATTTGAGGAAGGCTCCTTGTACCAGACAAAACTGTCAGTGTTAATGGAATGCATCTGCGGGATCTAACCCAATATTACAACCAAATTCAAATTTCTCATAAGGCTAGTACTACAAAGGTGGAGGGTTTCTCTTGCAGTCTTTAGATGGGTGGAAGATGGCATGGGAAGAACTCTTTCTTTCCCATTTCCCGTAAGATCAACGTGCTCGCTCAAACCAATGGTCTATCTAGCCCAGCATACTATTTCACACATCAGCCAACCAGTTTCCCCGAAGGATAAAACAGGGTATATAGGCCCTGCTGCTGCATCCCAGCACTGGCATCCAGAGTTTTGCACCACTGTAGATGGGGATCCCTTCACCCACCATGGTCAGTAGCCATACCACAAATTAAGGAGAAATGCATTGGTAGACTATAGATGGCAAGAATCAGCACCAGGGGCTATTGTTGTATTTTGATGTAAGAAGATGTGATGGAACATGCACAGCCTGTTTTAAGTGTTTGGGGTCTTGCTAGTTTCCCAAAGGGGTACGCAAAAAAAAATAATGGTATTTTTCAGTCCAGGTCTATTGGACCTGAAAAGAAAAATACCAATTTTTTAAAAAAGAAGCCAGCCTGACCCTGGGGCTAGCTTTGTTTCTCCTGCAGCATGGTTTAAATCACACTGCAAGAGAAGCTGGCCCCAGGATCTGTGTGAGGCAGGGAGTTCTCAGTTCCTGCCACCCCGGGCTGGCTCCTCTTGAAGATCGCTTTAAACCAAACTGCAAGAGAAGCCAGCCCCAGCCAAGGCAGTGCAGATCTCTCAGCTCCAGCTGGCCCAGCCAACCCTTAGCTAGCTCCTCTTGCAGCTCAGTTTAAGCTGAGCCACAAGAGGAGCCAGCCCCAGCTGATCTTCTCTTGCTGCAAGAGAGGATCAGCTGGGGTGATGGGAGCTTGCTCCTCTTGCAGTTTGGTTTAAACCGAGCCTTAAGAGGAGCCAGCCCCATCCAAGGCGGCACACAAGCCTCAGTTCCCACTGCCCATTCAGTATAGTTGAATGTACCCGAATAAAAGCCCCCCAAAATCAGCTTTATTGGGGCTCAGCTATACCAGTAGCCAATCAGATTCTCTGATCTCTATTTAGCTTAAATAATGCCTGCGAAATACCAGTAAGGTATTTTTCAGCTATTTTTTTGGCTTGGTTTATGTCGAATGCACACCCCACTAGTTCCCAACTGCAGAGACAGTCCTCTTGCAGTGAGGGCTAGGTCAGGAGATGCAATCAGAGCAGGGAGGGGTTATCTATAAACTATGGGTATGGCATATGCCGGGAAGCCAGAAGCTCTCTTCATTTGCTAGCTCAGCCCTGTGATCTCTCATCTTTATGAATTTCAGTTAAGAGTCTAAGAGATGTATCTGACAGGTAGTGAAGGATCGTGTCCCTGCCTTTAAAGAATAAGCCTAAATCAGAGTTGGGAAGCGCTCAACCACACCCTGTCCCAGGCCACAGAGGTCCCTGAGGAGCAAGAATAAAGGTGAGAATATATCATGCAAAGGAAACAAAATCGATCCAGACCTATACAGGAACACCTAACATAATCCTGGTCTGACTGAGCCAGGCTATTCTCATCTAAGCCAACTCTGATTTCAACAGTGGTCACCAATACAATTCCAGAAAACCTGTAGAAACTGAGCACGGGATTAACCACCCTCACTCATATTTAGAAGACTGAAGCTGATTCACTAATCCAACCACACTCATGTGATATATACTTAATCATTTCTAAGAACTGGTAAATTGCCATTATTATAGTATATGGATTTAAATTTCATTCAAAGCAGTAGGGCTCAGAATTGTGAACATGCTTTTAGATGCCACCATTTAACCTGTACATAAAAGTAAACTGTAATATACAATTTCTTAGGTTGAAAAATCTACTTTGCATTCATGTTTATACATAACAAGCTAAACTATAATTTTTACCTAGGCATAATTATCACAGGGGCAAATTGCCAACACCCAGCTCTACTTGTATATCCATTCTCTGTTCCCTATTTGTACTATACGTATCTTATTGTCTCTTACCTCTAAACAAAGAACATTTATCTGCAACATATGTGCATTTATCTGCAACATGGAATACAGCACTGAGTAATGCAGACTGCATGCACAGTCTTCACAATATTGCAGAAGTGGTTCTTCATTCTGCTCCACTCATGTCACTGTCCCTCTAGTACATGCAAGGCCTCTTCCACTGAAATTGTGCAGCCATTGGCAGTCATGGTGTACTGCTAATTTCCCCTCAGCCAAAGAAAAACTGAAGAGCACAGATAGGAGAGCACAACAGGGAGTGGCCACAGTGCTAAGTTCTATTCCCCAGCTCAGGACGAGGACAGTACAGTCTCTTCAGACTTTCTGCCAGAAGACAATGCATACACAAAAGTAGCAGCTATTCTGCAATTTAGCTGAACACCATTTGCACCTTATAATGGACATACTTCAAATCAATTGTTATTTGCTATAGGCAGCAAATCAACTGCTAATTTACAAGGCTACCGTTAAACCTTTTAGTGCCACAAGACAGCACAACACAAATCAGTCTCCCAAACAATTCTCTTTACTTGACCAAAATCCAATGTTATAATACATGTATATACCTGTTTCTTTCTCCTCAAATCCTTTTTAATACTACAAAGCTAGGCAAGATACAAATGCCATCACAGTACTGTACTCAGGGTACTGGTTATCACCTACAAAGCTTTTCACGGTCTACGACATGCACATCTGAAGGACTGTGGCAGATTCGTTTATGTGAGCAAAGCCTTTTGAAGGGTAAGATCAATAGCTGCTTGTATCCGTGCATTCTGTTGTGGCTCCTACCTGCTGGTATGACCTTCCTGATGGTTCCCATACATATATCATTCTGTAAAATGTGTAAAACAGAGTTGTTCAAAAGAGCATTTTTCTGTACCTGTTATTCTACTCTATCATATAGTTTTCTAGTGTATGCTCTAATTTTGCAATCCAGTTTTTCCTGCATATTATTTTTATTGCATTGTTTTAATGGTGTGAACTACCTAACTTCTATGTAAGAAAGGTGGCCTATGAGTAAACTTAATTCATTAATTAATGCTGGACTATGGAAGCCATATGCTCCCACATAACAGCAGTGCAAAAGTGACAGGTTTCATTGTTTAAAGCGAATTTCTTATCACCATAGGCAAATCTGGCTGTTTTAATGTAAACATGTTTATTTACCTTAACAAAGATTAATAAATGATGCTTACAAAAGCTGCAACAGCAGCAAAATACACACAACTAGTCCTAGGACACATTCCATACATGCTAATGTATGAGAAGTCCTCAGTTGAAATTAAAGCAAACACCGTTCAGTATTTCAACACTAAAGATTTCCCCAAATGCCATCCTCAAAGTTTGTCTAACTCAAAAAGAGCACATTATCTTCAGTAAAATTTAAAACAATACAACTGATGTTTAACTGGAGAGTACTATGAACCACTATTCCAGTGCACAAGCACTGCTTTCCAATCATATGTCATGTGCAAGAAAAAAATTTTTTCCAGCAAAGTGAGATTTTTCTAGGCATCTTTGATACAACACATATTAAACAGAGACTCTTATGCAGCTCATTGCACAGCTTTTGAGAGAGCATTTTATATATTCCAATTGTAAATTACACCAGAAACATAATAGTCATGTTAAGTTTCAAAAGGAATCATTCTATACTTCAGCTTGAAGTTCTTCCAGCGATCAGTCAAGACTACAGCCCAAGTTATTTTCCATATAACAAGTTCCTATAGTGACAGTGGTTGAAAGCCAAATCTTGGTAAGTCTTAAAAGATCAAACACCTCCCCTTCCCACCCACTGCAACTGGTGTGGCAAGAGTCTTTCAAGATTCCTGTAATACCTCCCCAGATCTGAGAGTTTGAAAACTGTATCTTCAAGACTTCTATCGAGTGTTACTTTACTCTCGTCCAGTTTCTACAATGCAAATCAGGTAGACAGCAAAAACTAAATAGCTTTGTGTGTGTGTGTATATATACACACAAAGCTATTTAGTTTTTGCTGTCTACCTGATATACACACACACACGGCTACTGGGGCTGGAAATAAAATACCATCAAGATGTCCTATCTTCATGTACCTTCCTCAAAACTCTGCAAGAAAAAGCAACTACTTCCTCCTCTCTCTCCCTCCCCCGCCGTCCAGGCCCTTCCCACCGAAGAGCGCGCGCTCGCTCGCTCATACACACACACACACACAATGTAAAGGCCTGTTCCGCTAGTTGGCACGCGTCAACACACACACACACACCAACTTCTATTCCCTTCTCCCTGCGCTTGAAAGCTGATCTGAAGCGGCCAGGCCGGCTCTCCCCAACGAGTGGGGGAAGGAATAACCTAGCTTGGCCGTGCGGTTCTTAGGCCGCTCAGGCTGGAAAGGTGACGAGCTATTCCGCCGTGAGGGAAACAAGAGCCTGAGGTCGGCCCAAGAGGCAACGCCGCCGCCGCCGCCGCCGCCGCCTACACACCGGGGCCAGCGGAGAGGCCGCGGCGCACGGAGAGACCAGAGAGAGAGAGAGAGAGAGACTGTGTGTGGGGTGGGGCCCCTCCCCCGCCCGGTCCTCAGCCGCCGCCACCACCACCAAATGGGCCTAGTCCGGCCCGGCCTGCCCGCCCCGCGCTCCTTCCCCGGGCTTCCTTCCCACCTCCTGGTTGAAGGCGTTCACGGCCTCCATGTTGTTGCTTAGCGGCCTGCGGCAGCGCGCGTAAGGCAGCCGGGAGGGGGTCGCGGGACGTCGCTTTCGGCTGGGTCCCGCCTTCAGGGCCTCGGCGCTAACATGTCCGTTTAGCGGCGCCCCGCAGCGCCTCGTTTGCAGAGTCGCCGGAAAGACCGTCTCCCGCAGCGGGACGGCGGAGCCCACGCCGCGAACAGCACCCTGGGATAGTGTAGTCCTCCCAGCTTCGCGCCACCCATAGGAGGCAAGGGGGAGAAGAGGAAGCGAGCGCGGCGGAAGTACAACGTGATAGGGCTTGTTTCTCCGTCCTCCGCCTCCTTCCTCGCCTGGGGTTTCTTGATTCGTGTTTCCAGAAGGACTCGGAGATGCTGACTTTCGTTTCGTCCTTCTCACGTTGAATATAGCAGGTTGCACCAAAAGCAGGTCTGTCAGCCTGCAGTCTCGAGGCGCCTTTCTCCCGGGCTTAGAGGGCACATCGCTTTCAAATTAATACTGAAAGAATCCAAAGATAAAATGTATTAATAGCATTTCACAGGACTTGCTAAAAGGAGACAAACCATTTTTCAGATTGTAGAGAACTAGAAAGTTTGCACGGTGTTTTGTGTAATACGTTTTAGTAGGTCTTTGTAAAAGATATACGGATCTTGTTCTGGGGGGGGGGTTGTTTGGAACAGCAAAGCTTCTTTGAATTTATTTTTTTCTTTGAAAATACCAGAATTCAGCTACTAAAAATGATTCTTTAGCTGAAGAATGATGTGGGGAAAGGCTGCTGCCCAGGTAATGGTACCCAGTTCTGCTTCCATTGGCTGTACACCTAATCCATTAGCTTCATCCCCAAGAGTGTTGATGTAAGGACTTCTGTATTTTTCCCCTCTCTGTTCTCAGCTCTTTTAAGTTATCCAATTGTTTTCTTTGATGTTAGAGACACAGTAGATTAATCACTGATTCTTATATTTACAAAGGAGGCTGTCATTGTTGCAGCCTTCTTACAACAAGGCCAAGGGTGCTTCATACTAACTCTGTCCTGTACTTCAGTGTTTCCTAAGTATGCCAAACGGGGGTTTGGGAACTCTAGTTGCAGGGCAAACCTCGTTCTTCCAGACCCAGTCCGAAGCCCTTCCAGCCACATTTGCCTAAGGAGCGGGGCAGAAGGCACTATTCTGACTAGATGGCAGTGCAGCCCCCTCTGAGTTGTGTTTTCAGGACAGACTTGTTGCCCTGCAAGCGCCTTACGCAGCATTTATAAAGCTATGGACTATGGCTGTGAGCTGAACTGTAAAATAAATATGCCAGGGACTGAACTGTACAGTAGCCCAGTAATGGTGCCAACCTCCTGGACTGTGGACACATGCCCAGCCGAGGGAAGCCTCACCCAGAAGCAGTGTGCCAGCCAGACGTTGACCCAAGGTGCTCCTCACACCTGCATCCCTGCAGGAGACGAATCAACCTCCCTGATGCTAGGAATAAGCAGCAGCCAGCAAGCAGAAGCCATGTTTTACACCAGAAGCCTGAGTGTTCCTGCAAAGGACTCCGCTGAAGGACTTCTCCAGCATGCAGGCAGCCTTCCCCACCCCCTCCTTCTCCTAGTATTATTGCACACACCCATCCTCAAGTTAAACAATAACATTTGGCCATGATGAGATTATCTGAGCAGCCAAGCACACCCATCACACATCAAGTTAACGATAATGCAGATCGCCGGATCGTCGGCTAACCAAGCACCTGGAATGACTGCCTTTTCTTTTCCTTTGTCCACTCTTAGAGCTGTCACTATTAGTAAACATGTCAATTGCCCAACACTTAATTCCATTCTTTTAGACCATTAAGAAATTGGCAGCTTCTAGTATGTTCCTGGGGACTACATGCCTTGGCAACTCACGCCCCAAGCCCCTCTTAGGGTATATAAAAAGAGCATTTGCCAATTATTTGCTCTTCTCTTGCCTACCTAGCCACACCCTATCTCGCTGACTCCATTCGTAGCGCTATCTGGAGTCTACCACATGTGCTGCTGGCCATCACACGATCCCTTCCCTAGTATTTTCCCCATTTTTGGCTGCAGGATCACCTCATCGCATTGGACAGGTAGAGTGACACTCCACCAATGATACTTCCTGCTCATGCAACTGTCGCTGTATAATTCTATCTAATTTCCTAGTTCTGTATTGCTTGAGTGTGTGATTGCTTTATTTTAATTGTGTGTGTGTGTGTGTGAATCATCTAGTAAAAGAAATCATATTTAAGATCTAGTCTCCTGGTCTATTTCTGGGGATCTGAATAAAATTAGACTCTTGTATACACAGGTCATTGCTCCCTTAAAGCCTATTGTCATTTAATATTCATAACTCCCCATCTTTATTAAAGAAATAAGACAATTTGGCTAACAGCCTTTGTTAGCGAGTAGTGGAAAATTAGCTCTGATTCCTAGGCCCTGGTCATTGTTGCAGAGGGCTACAAGTTAGAATTTGTCCACAAGCCGCCTTTAGGCCCTTCCCAGTTGGGGGGAAGTTACTCCTCACCTGGCAGAGGCAGTGTTGGAGCTTCTGCAGAAGGGCATTATGCAGTTAGTCCCCAGCTCTGCTGTTAGCAAGGATTTCTATTTGCATTATTTCTCAGTTCCAAAGAAAGGTGGTGGGTTACGTCCCATCCTGGACCTCCATAACCTGAATAAGTTTCTTTATGTGAGAAAGTTCTGAATGGTTTCCTTGTTACAATTGTTAAAATTAAACTGGTGGTTCTTAGTCTTGGACTTGAAGGATGCTTATTTCACTGTCCATCCAGACCACAGAAAATACCTCTGCTGCCAGTGTGGTGAATCTTACTGTCAATATGCTGTCCTTCCCTTCAAGCTGGCTACAGTTCCTTGGGTTTTTCTAAGTGCATGGCTGTGGTGGTTGTGTTTTCGAGGTACAAGGGCTGTGTCATTTTTCCCTATTTAGATGACAACAAGGGGGGACCCGCGATACTCACGGGGGGGGAGGCAGAGGAGGAAGCAGCAGGAGGAGGTAAGTACCCCCCCATCCTGCTGGTTCCCCCCTGTCCTCCACCCCCTCCATCTCCCCCCATTGCCTCTCCCCCCCAGCTCCCCGCAGCTCTTCCCCCCCCCAACCCCGCACTGAAGCCAGGGGCGGGCCGGGAGC
>NW_015168735.1:95106-118882 GCF_001447785.1 Gekko japonicus | reverse complement strand
CGGGCCTCGCGACTCTCTCCCTCCCTCTCTCTGTCTCCCCCCCCCCCTCCGGCTCCGAACCGAGGGCCAATCGGCCCTCGCCGCTCTGGCCCCCCTCCCTGCTCGCCGCTTCCCTCCCAAGCGGCGGCGGTAGTTACAGAGCGTCTCCTGCGCACGCACAGGAGACGCTCTTGCACTTTCGGGGGGATTTAAACATCCCCCCGAGATTTTTTTCAGCTTTTTTTATTTTTGTGCACACGTGGGGACTGGCCCACGTGTACATAAATCTCCCCCGGCCCCCCAGCTGCTCCCAGAGCGCTGATTTAGCGATCCGCACTCCGGGGGCAAGTTCGCTATTCGATATATAGATGTTGACTGCTCCCTCTAAGGATTCACTACAAGACCAGCTATCCCTAAGTTTGTCACCTATCACTAAGCTGGGTTTAGCTGTTAACTGAGATAAGTCCAAGTTTACCTCTTATACACTTGCCTGCTTCATCAGTGCAGACTTAGATTCCTCCAGGGGACAGGCGTACCCCCCCCCCATCGCTTGTCTGCGATTAGAACCTTAATTGCAGTGACGTGCTACGTGCTCACGTTGGGGGTGTGGCCCACATCATTGGGGAAAAACCATATGGTTTCTCCTCCGACAATGTGGGCCACGCCCCCAATGTGAGCGAGAGGTGACGCAGCTTCGGGGGCGGAGTTCCCCCCGGGGCCCTATTCCACGGCGGAAATCGGGCCTCCGAAGCGGGGGATTCCCCACCCCCATTTGGCAACCCTAGTTGAGGCTCACATTGCAGTGACTTTAGAGTTCAGGGGGTGTGGTCTTCTCTTGAATCCCATGTGCACATTAACTTCTTGGAACTAAGGACTATTCCCCATGCGCTTTCCTCTTTTGCAGACTTACTCCGCAGACAGACAACACCATTGCCATGTTTTATCTCAACAAACAAGGGGGCACGGGGTCATTGTCTCTCTGCAGAGAAGCTGCAAAAATCTGGAATTGGGCAATCCAGAACAACCGCTCCATTCAGACCATCCATATTGCTGGGGTGCACAACGCTATAGCAGACGCACTGAGCAGGTTCACGCTTCCACAGCACGAATGGTCTCTTTCCAGGAAGTACATCCTCTCAGTTTTCAGGCAGTTGGGCTTCCCTACGGATGACCTATTTGTCACCTCACATAATGCCAAGGCAACCCTCTTCTGTTCTCGAGCAGCCCATGACCCGCAGTCTCTGGGGGATGCTTTTCAGATTCCCTGATCGGGGGGGGCGGTCTCTTATGCTTTCCCTCCTCTTCCCCTCATAGGGAGAGTTCTGGTCAGGATCCTGGCTCAAGGTACCCACTGTATTAGTTGCTTCCTTCTGGCCCAGACCAGCATGGTTTGCAGATCTTCTACTACTATACAAAGGGTGTTACATTCCACTGGAACTGGCAGTAGACCTTCTAACACACGGTCCCCTTGTTGTTCGCAGTCCTCTCCTCTCTCAGAGGGGCAGTTTACAGCTTATAGAGGCAGAAACACCCTTCTTAATATATCACCCCAAAAATCATAAGTACAGGACATTGCCTGGTCCAAAATGGATGGCAGTCAGGAACAAGCCTGGGCAAGTATTTTGGAATGTGAGACAGAGCAGCTAACCGTCTACTGCTCCCTCCATGACCCACAGATATGCATAATTTGGGACAGTAGGTCTCCCAAAAACCTATTGACTCACCTTTGGACTAATGCTATCAAGTCTAATCTGGGAGAACCGGGTTTGATTCCCCACTCACTCGCAGCTGCTGGATGACCTTGGGCAAGCCATAGTTCTGTCAGAGGTGTTCTTGAAAAGAGCAGTTTCTGTCAGAGCTCTCTCAGCCCCACCTACCTCACAGGGTGTCTGTTGGGGGAGGGGAAGGGAAAGGAGTTTGTAAGCTGCTCTGAGACTCCAAGTGAAGGGTGGGGTGCAAATCCAATCTCCTCTTCTGCCTCCTCCTCCTCGTGGGTTTTTCACCTGCCACTAATAAGATGCAGAAACTTTAGTCTAATCCAGCAGGGCCTTTCTTACATTCATATGAGATGCATTTGGTTGTATGTTTCCCTGAAGAAAATACCAGGAAACTAACATACTATACAGTTAGGTGTGCCAGGGACAGAATTTGGGACCATGTGAAAGCTACCTGATTTACTCTCAATTATGGCTCCTTCCCATTACCATGAAAAGTTATACCTGGCACAATAGACTGTAGCCTCTCTTCTTCTTCTTCTTCTCCTCCTCCTCCTCCTCCTCCTCCTTCTTTTTTCTTCTTCCAACCTTACTTCCTCTGCAACCACTTATCCTAATTAAGCAGCATTTAATTCTATTCCCCTTAACCATTAGCCCTTCCTGCCAGGTACTTGTAGGGCCATCAGACCTCTCACACATATTTACCGACCTCAATTAAGCCAATTAAGTTATTTTTCTTGCAGACGCATCATACTTGCCAGACAGCATGTTTTGTCTTATATCAGAAGCACTCTGCTTCCCAGCAGTGTGTGTGTGTGTGTGTTGGATCCTCCGCATACACCCGCACTTTGTTGGGCTCTCTTCTCACGGAATGCTGGTTGTTTTGCTGCTTCTGTGGACCTTTCCTCAAGACTGGTAATTATCACCCTTCCTTAAGATCTCTCTCCTGTCTCCTCCCTGTGTTTCTCTTGGCTAGCTCTCTGTGTGTGTTTATTGTGTGCGTTTTGTTTTATTATTTCTCTTTTAGAAGAAGAAGAAGATGACACTGGATTTATACCCCACCCTTCATTACCCAAAGGAGTCTTAGAGCGGCTTACAGTCTCCTTTCCCTTCCCCTCCCCACAACAGACACCCTTTGAGGTAGGTGGGCTGAGAGAGCTCTTTGAGAACTGCTCTTGAGAAAACAGCTCTGAAATAACTTGTGACTGACCTAAGGTCACACCAGCAGCTGCACGTGGAGGAGTGGGGATTCAAACCTGGTTCTCCCAGATTAGAGTCTGTGCTCCTAACCACTACACCAAACTGTCTCTTACATAAAAACCTTTCCAGTTGAACATCTGCCTGGTTTACTTCAAGATTTCTTATAAGTGAAAACTCCTCGTAAACATAGGTGAATTCCAATTACCCACTTGCTCTGCCTCCTTAAATCTAATTCCCCCAACTAATTAGGAGACTACCTCTTTGGGTAACACCTATAGCATCAGGATGTGTCAAAGTTATGGCTAACAGAGAGCCAGTTTGGTGTAGTGGTTAAGTGCGTGGACTCTAATCTGGGCGAACCGGGTTTGATTCCCCTCTCCTCCACTTGCACCTGGCTGGATGACTTTGGGCAAGCCGTAGGTCTGACAAGAGCTGTTCTTGAAAAAGAGCAGTTTCTGTCAAGACCTTTCTCAGCCCCACCTACCTCACAGGGTGTCTGTTGTGGGGAGGGGAAGGAGTTTGTAAGCTGCTTTGAGACACCTTTGGGAAGTGAAGGGCAGGATATAAATCCAGTCTCTTCTCTCATCTTCTTCTCTTCTCCTGAACCCCACCGGCTTAGGTATTTCTTAAGGGCGGTGGGTGGAAGTTCTGCTTCACTGGTGAAAGCATTCCACCCACAACTGCTATGTTAGGAAGTGTTAGATTTGCAGACTGGATCAAGAGCAGGGGCTCTGGCCCTTCATCTAGCCCCTTACCCCTGGTTTTAGAATATCTATTGTCCCTTAAGGACTCAGGCCTGGCTCACTCCTCAGTGAAGGTGAACTTGGTGGTCATTTCAGCTTTCCTCAATTTTGTGGATGAGGTGTCAGTTTCTTCCCATTGCACATCTAAGCAATTCCTGAAGGGCCTTTGTGGTGCTGCAGTGGTCTCTCTCCTTGGTCGTGTTCCACCTGCTGCTAGCCCTCTTTGAGCCACTTGCTAGTTGCTCCGTGTCTCTTATCTCCCCTTAAGGTGTGTTTTTACTGGCAGTTAACTCTGCAAGGAGGGTGGGAGAGTTGTCTGCACTTAGGGATGACCCCCCTCCATTTTTCCGGTTTTTCCCTAATAGGGTGGTGCTTCGGCCTAGTTTTGAGTTCCAACATAGTGTGGGTTTTTTTCTTCCCACTTGTCACAGCCTGTTTCTTTGCCGATACTTTTTCCCCAGCCTCCTTTTCTCCAGCAGAAAAGACACTGCACGGGTTGGATGTCAAAAAGACTTTATTGTATTACCTTCACTGCACAAGACCTGTTAGGAAGTGTCACTCCTTATTTGCTTTTCGGGACCATGGGTTGGGCTTGCAGCCTCCTTGCAGATCCTATCCAAGTGATTGTTTGAGCCATCATACTGTACTATGGGCCTGCTGGATTTGATTGCCTGTTGGCTCTTCGAGCACACTCTGCCAGGGCACAGGTCTCTTCCACAGCCTTCTGCAGAGGTGTTCCACTGCATGAAGTCTGCAGAGCCACTACCTGGTCATTGGAGGACACATTTATCCGGCACTACCCAGTCAACCCAGACGCATGATGAGACTCAGCTGTCGGCAGGGCAGTCCTGCACTCCCTCTTCACCTAGAGCTCCACTCCCATCTCCTGTCAATGTTCCCTCTAAGCTGTGGAGTCCTGTGAGCAAAAATTCCACTTTGTGAGCTACTGGCATTAGAATTGTGAGCAAGTTATTTGGCTACTGCATAAATTAGTTTGCTCTGGAGCCATTCTTCCTGAGCTAAGACAAAAACGTGTGAGCTGGAGGCTAAAAAACTGTGAGCCAGCTCACACTAACTCAGCTTAGAGGGAACACTGCTCCTGGTGCTTTGTACTTCTCCCCAATGTGGGACTGGACAGAGGACTGAAGACTAAAACAGGGTTGCACTTACCTGTAACCATAGTTCCCTCTAAACTGTGCTAGGGGGCGCTGGTGTACAACATTTTATATTTTAACAGGCAGCACAGGGATTTCAGCCCACAAGGCATTTTCCCCTCCTTCTGGGGCCCATAGAATTGGACCCCCTGGTCTAATCTTTTTGAAACTTGGAGAGATGTTTGAAGAGAGGCACCAGCAGCTATGCTGA
Source organism: Gekko japonicus (assembly GCF_001447785.1). Classification (NCBI taxonomy): domain Eukaryota; kingdom Metazoa; phylum Chordata; class Lepidosauria; order Squamata; family Gekkonidae; genus Gekko; species Gekko japonicus. The sequence goes on along the minus strand of NW_015168735.1, from coordinate 113,880 downwards.
ACATTTGGTGCCTCTACCTTAAAAAACAGCCCCTCCAGAGCCCCAGATACCCCTGGATTTATTCTCCATTATAGCCTATGGGGACCATTGACTATAATGGTCCCAATAGGCTACAATGGAACCAGAAAAAAATTGCACACCACTATTATGCTTTTCAATATGATTTGTAAACTGCCTTGAGTCAAAGGGGAAAGTGGGATATAAATATTTGAATAAATAAGTAGTTTGGGTAGGTTGGTAACATTTAAGCAACTTCCTGTTTGTTGTGCTAAGCAGGGTTCTGACAGTGATTGTTCCTCCTCTGTTACACTTGTCCTGTAATGCTGGTTGTCATATTTCACTTTTTTAAAAAAAGGAGGCCGCAACGGTCGCCCCCCCCCCCCAAGCGCTGGTATGTTTTCTAAGGCTCAGAACAAGGTGATGGTCCAAGGCCAGGTCTACCAATATAGTGAAAAGGGGTTGGGCGACCTCCAGAGGCCAGGTCTACCAATATAGTGAAAAAGGGTGGCTAGACCTGTTCTCCAGAGGCCAGGTCTACCAATATAGTGTGGAAAGGGGTGGGTGGAAAGGGGCGACTTGATTCTGTTTTCTCTTATAATGTTTAAATTATGGTTAAAATATAGTTTAAATATAAGTTAAAAGAATTTATTCTGCGATTTTTACAAAATTGTGGAAGTAATCTAAAAAACTAATTTATGCGATAGTCAAATGTAGACTCGCTCACAACTTTAATGCTACTAGCTTTTTTCACTCATGAGCAGTGTTTCCTCTAAGCTGAGTTCGCATGAGCTAGCTCAGTTTTTTAGCCTCCTGCTCACACATTTTTGACTTCGCTCAGGAAGGATGGCTCCAGAGCAAACTAATTTATGCAGTAGACAAATCGTTCACTCACAACTTTAATGCTAATAGCTCACAAGGTAGAATTTTTGCTCTCAGGACTCCACAGCTTAGAGGGAGCATTGCTCATGAGGTAGAATTTCTGCTCACGACACTGTGGGGGCTGGTAACTCTGGCTACCTTGGCCGGGACCCATGCAGGGCCCCTGGAGAAGTTTTTGGCATAAACGGGGTCCCCTGGGGAGATTCCACATGGTGCTGCTTGGGTTTCCAGGGCCGAACTGCGTTCTGGAGCACGGTCGGGGTGCAAATGGTTGAGGCAGGTTGTGAGGTGCCTACCCATGAGCAGTTCTGCGAGGCTGCAGCCGGTGGTGACGTTCGGGATCACCCGCTGGCTGAAGAGGAAGGCAGCCAGTCGGTGGTCCCAGTCTCCATGGACGATCCGGCGGAGGGACTCCTTCGTTGTTCTTACCATCTGCTAATCTTGGCCGTTGGTTGCAAGGTGGAATGGGGCAAAGTGGACATGTTGGATGGCATAGTAGTCCATGAATTCCTGGAATTCAGATGAGGTGAAAGCCATCCCGTTGTCCATGACCACTGTGTCTGGGATGTCGTGTGTACTAAAGATCCACCATAGGATGCAAATCGCGGCTCGGGATGATGTGGAGGGAACCGGTGTCACTTCTAGCCATTTGGTGTTATGAATCCACCAGAATGAAGAAGATCTGACCCTGGAAGGGGCCCGCAAAATTGAGGTGCAGCCGGGCCCATGGCTTGTGGGAGGATTCCTATAAATGCACCGGGGCCCTGGGTGGCTCCGGCCTGGACCCCTGGCATGTCTGGCAGCGTTTAATGCAGTCCTCTATCTCGCTCTCCATGCCTGGCCACCAAACGTAACTGCGGATCAGTGCTTTCATGTGTACAATTCCTGAATGCATGTCGTGTAGAGCTGCTACGACTTGCTGGCGTAGCAGGGCTGGCGCAACCACCCTGCTCCCCCACAGCAGGCAGGCATTGTGGGACGACAGTTTGTCTCGGCGGGAGGAGAACGCAGTGAATTCTGGGCCCACCCGGCTGGTGGGCCACCCCCTCCCCACCCAGTCCAGAACCCAGGAGAGGATGCAATCCCACACAGTGTGGTGAGACACCTCAGCTACCTGGACGGGACGGTCAGGCAGGTCCTCGAGGAGCAGGATCTGGTGGGCAGGGGCTGGGGCCGGGTCGCAGGTGGGCAGTGGGAGGCGGCTCAGTGTGTTGGCATGGCCCATCGCCTTTATGGGGCGATGGAGAAGTGCATATTGGTAGCTGGCCAGGAAGATGGACAGCATCTGTGGGGTCTGGTGGTCAGGGGCCAACAGACCGAGCAGGGGTTTGTGGTCTGTGACAATAGTGAAGGGCCATCCATAGAGGTAGTCAAGAATTTTTTTCACCCCCGCCACAATTGCCAAAGCCTCCTTGCCTATCTGTGCGTAGTTATGCTCGGCTGAAGACAAGGTGCAGAAATAATAGGCCATGGGGACCTCCCGGTTGTCAGGCAGTTGGTGCCCCAGGAAGGCCTCCACTCTGTATAGAGAAGCGTTGCAGGTGAGGACGACGGGGAGGGACTCATCAAAGTGCACGAGGATGGTGTTGGAGGTCAGCAACTCTCTGATGGCCTGTAATGTGGCTGCTTGCTTCTGGCCCCAAACCCAGGGAGCTTTTTTGTTGAGCAGGCAGTGCAGGGGTTCTGCGACTGCGGCCTTGTGGGGCAAGAAGCAATGACAGAAGTTCAGCAGCCGCAAGAAGGCCTAGAGTTCCGGCTTGGATTTTGGAGACGGGGTGTTGACAATGGCGTTGACCTTGTCGGGCATGGAATCGATGCCGTGCGTATCAACCAAGAATCCCAGGAACTTGACTCTTGGAACCCCCAGGAGACATTTTTCATGTTTCACCTTGAGGCCGGTGGTGTGGAAATGTTGCAAGACGGCACGCAGTCTTTCGGCAGAGGTCTTGGCATAATTGAAGAATGGCTGAATCCCGGGGGATACCTTTAAGAAGACAATCTATTAGATTCTGGAAGATCCCCGGGGCTACACTGACCCCAAATGGTAGCCTCTGCACCCTGAAGGCTCCCCGGTGTGTCACTATCATCTGGGCCTCTGCAGTGGCATCGTCTACTGGGAGCTGCCAAGACATGGCCGACCACCGGAACGGGATAAGCATAGTCCTAAAGGGCCTTATTAATGGTGCATTTGTAGTCCGCGCAGATATGGACGTCCCCATTGGGCTAGAGATGTGAAGGCCCGGGAAAAAACCGGAAAAATTAGGGGGGGAAACGTTTTTCCCCTGGTTTTTTCCAGAAGCCTTTTTTGTTTTCCCCCCCAAAATTGGAAAAATTGAAAAAAGAAAAGAAAAGAAAAAAAATTGATTATGTAGCGTTTTATTTTAACATGATTGATAAAATATTTTAAGACAAGGTGTTCAAATATTTTCCAAATCAGTTCTAAAATATATGTATATATAGTATCAGATTGATCTAATTTCTGTGCACTGAGGACAAGCAAGACCTAGGTTACAAACTGAATTCTCCAATGCAAGAACAAGACACATTTCTTCCTTTAGGAGGTGCTATTGTCACAAGAAAAGAAAAAGGTTTCAGTTTTGTTTTTGCATGTGGGCGGGTATTCTGTTTGTAATAACTGTTTGGATACACTATATTTTTAATATGCTAGTTGTGATCATGCCAAGTAAAAATGTCCATAGTTATATTTTATGTTCCTAAAGTAACAGAATGACTTTCAATCTAGAAAAGACAAAAAAAGTGCTAATGTAGCATTTTTTTCAATTTTTCCGAAAATTTCCATTTTTTCCCGAAAAAACCTGGGGAAAAAACAGGGTTTTTTCCGAGCTTCAAAATTTCCGGAAATTTTACATCTCTACATTGGGCTTCATTGGTGTGACTATGGGGGTCTCCCAGAGGGCATGCGGCATGGGTTCCAGAACCCCCTGGGCCTTGTCTATCTTTGGCTTAAGTGCTGGCTTTCATGTGGACGGGGCGGACAGCCGGGTCAAGTATTAGGTAGACGGGTGGGCTGATGTAGCGGCCAAGCGTACCATCGAAAACCTCGGGGAACTCATTACATACATTCTGAAATTCCGTAGTCCGTACGTGATGCACGCAGGTCACCCTGAATCCCAGGGAAGTGAATCACGACAGTCCCAGCAAACTAGTAAGGTGTCCCTCCACCACCAATAAGTCTAAAAGTCCATCAAAGTCCTTGTACTGCATGTGGAACTTGCCCCACCCCTTAATGGCCCCCGGGTTCTTTTGGAAGTCTCTGAGGGAGAACCTGGCGGGTCTCAGGTGGGGGACCCCCTGTGGACAGAGCCTCCAGAGAGTCTCTTTGGAGATAATGTCCAACTCCTTCTTGCAGGGCGCACCCTCGATACACCTAGTTACTTTAGTTTGTCCTGGGTGTCCCAGGGCAAGTTCAATACTTGTTGTGTGGAGCTCTTTCGATTCCTGGTGCACAGCAGAGCGACATCTGGCCCCTCAGGAACGGCAGGCACGTGCTATGTGGCCAACCTTGCTGCAGGTCTGGCAGGTCGCATTGCGGAACCAGCAGGAGCATCATTCATGGTCCTCACTGCAACTGGCACAGGGCTCTTGAGCGGATGGCTGCGCAGGGCACGCCCCGGCGGTGGCAGAAGGCCATGAGTCGCGGCAAGCAAGGTGAGGGACCTGGTGCATGGGCCCAGTGGTCGCGTTGAGATTTTTCAAAAGCTGTGGCCTCTTGCATCGCTTTGTCTAGAGTCGGCTCCATGTGGCCGATGAGCTTCTGTTCCCTGATGCCCACGATGAATTGGTCAAGGAGGGCATCTCCTAGGTCAGGGAATCCACAGTGGATGGCCAGCCTGCAGAGTTCAGCCATGAAGTCAGTGGCCGCTTCATCGGATGTCCGTTGGCGCACAAATAAGTCCATGTGCCTCGCCATCTTGGTTGAGGCGCGAAATGGTCAGTGAGCGCCTTGACCAACTCATCGTAGGAGGCCTCATCCAAAGTCTTGGGCGCGATGAGGCTCTTGGCAAGGCGTAAGGTGGTGATGCCACAGGCGCTGAGCAGGAGCGATTTCTTTTTGTCAACGTCATCAATGCCCTGGAACCTGACAAAGAATTTTAAGTGCTCCACCCAGGCTTCCCATATCTCGGGATGAGTGGCGTCAAACTCAGGGAGATGTCCTGGAGCGGCAGCCATGACCCTGGAAGTGATGCGAGGCACAGAGGGCTGAGGCTCGTTGTGCGGTGCTGGTGCTGGAGTCGGTGCCGGAGGTTGGGTCAGGCTTGCTCATCGGGATCCCACATTTGTCGCCAGTGAAATGTACTGGGTTCAGACGTGTAGAGTGATTAGCTCATGTTTATTAAGTGGTTTCACCTCAAAACTAAGACAAACTAGCAGGGCCAGAGCCCTGCTTATATTTGTACTGCATACCACACCCAACACACACCCCACTCCCAACGATAGGCTATTTACAGGATATTGTTAAACATCTGGCTATTACTAGGATCCGGGTCAATCTATTGGTTCATTCTAGGATCCTAGCCTTCTATTGTTATGTGTTCAAAGCTTTGCTATTTCTCATGTCCGTTGCCAGCCCGTTCGCAAGTACGGATACATTGCAATACATAACAAAGTATAAACTACTACAAATAAATTAAAGTGATGGAACAGTGGCTAATAACTGAAAGAAGATGAGGTAAGCTCTGTTCCTATTTGTAGCGATTGTGTTCTTTGTAGCCATTGCATTCCAAAGCCTTAGGTTTTTCCAAGTTTTATCAATACTTCCAATCTGCTTGTTTAATCTACCCATGCCAAAGCACAAACAGGAGACCTTTAAAAACCCCAAGTATCAAGAACTATGAATCCACATGCATACATGGAACTCAATTTTCTCACATGCATAAAGGTCCATGTCTTGGAGCAAAACTTCAGCACTCATTCATTGAGCCTGGAGACTAAGACATGATGTGCAGGAGCCACAGCGATAAGTCTCTCTAGCCCTGTCCTGGATAGCCCAGGCAAGCCCAATCTCATCAGATCTCAGAAGCTAAGCAGAGCCAACCCTGGCAAGTACTTGGATGGGAGACCTCCAAGGAATACCTTGGCCAGGACGCAGGGGCAGGCACACATACACACAAAAATACCCCCAAAAAGGAATAAGTCTCTCTAATCGATGTGTGTGTGTGGTCATGGCATGACATGTGAGTGCATTCCCACATGGAAAATTAGCCCCAAGAAAAATGGCTCACAAATAATACCATTTTTGTTTCTAGCCAAAACTTTTTAATATTTCAGATTTAGTGTATTTCACAAATCCTATTGTAGGCTCCCCCACCCCCCGCCGCCAGTTCAGTATTGTAGTCTAGTATGACAGTATTTTGTTTTTAGTACTTGCTGTATGGTTGCTAAGCAACCAACCAATGGTAGCAATTTGCATGGCTCTTTGTTTGGATTAGCATGCAAGCATTAGAGCTGTTTTATGTTGGCTACATAACCAGTGACAAACAAGTCCCTCCTGCATGTCAGCCTCTCAGTCTGTGTTCTTTCCCCCCTGTCTGCTTACAATCAAGCTGTACATTGTAAAGTGCATGTAATGGTATATGTTAGTTTAAAACAATAACTTGTGTGAGAGCCATCACTAAATTCTGATTTATATCGTCAAGGTCTGGATAAACCTTAACCACGTCTGCAATTAAAATGCATTATAAGATAAGGAAGAAGGAGCAACAAGAGAAAAAGAAACAGAATTGTCAGTGATGATGTACAATTTCATATTTAAAAATAACCCAAATGATTTCACTGACATCTTTAAAAAAGCTAGTAATAAAGAGAACTGTTTCCATTTCAACAAATTGCCTCTATCTTTCTAAATATCTAAAAGCCAGAAAAAAGTGAGAAAGGCCCAAAGGAAGAAACCCTTTGTTGAATGAGCACCAGCCACCATCTCATATCAATGGTTTGTTTTATGTGCATTTGCAGCCTTGTTGCTACATTGACCACAGTGTGGCAGTCTTGATAACCAGTGTCAGAAAAATTGAAGGTAATTTGAGGCTGGGACTAAAATAGATCTTTGCTGCAAGTTACGTCTGTAGACCCAAATGTGAATCAAGAAGATGAGTCTATCAACATGTGAGATAGCAACTGGTGCTGCTACTGAGTAGCAATAAAATAGATAACAGGGAAGGCTCTTAACACATAAAATGTTACATAAGTAATATATTACTGAGACATAAGAGATATAATTAATATAAAATAGGGGGGCCAGTTGTGCCTGATGCAGCACAACCAGGAACAAAAGGAAGGGAAGAAACACTTAACCTAAACAAGTTGAATTAAGAAACCAAAAGGTTAATTACCACAAATATAAGAGCCAAATAATATAAAAACACATAAATATTATCAAATATATCAAAATACATGTATTTATTACAAATTAGATAAAAACAAATATAGGCTGAATAGTAGCCTCAAAACAGGACAAAATTGTACATAAGAATCAAACAGAAAAAATATATGATCAAGACCATACGTGCTTTGGTCAATTCAGCCTTCCTTGGTGGTCAAACATATATATTGCACATTAGCTCCAAGTAATACACTGAATACTGAAAATAGGATCAGTTTAAAAAGGTTTTATAAGAAATCTCAGTGACTTAAGGCAGGGATAAAATACAGAGGCCTCATTTTCAAATAACTTCTTCCTTGGTCTTATACTTGTGTCTTGAATAATGTGCCTTTCTTTCCTGGTCCAGGGAAAGTATATTCTCATGCTATTTGGAGCCAATAGCAAGTAAAGTGTTTATTTTACCAGTGATGCTAGCTCCCCCTCCTCATTGCAGCCCCACCTGGTTGTGTGACTTTACGGCCCCATGGATTGCATGACTTCCAGTACCAGTTTTTGGGGGAGTTGCTAGGAAGTGAGGAGGTGAGAAAGAGCAGTCTTGGCAAGTGCCTTCTGCTGGGGCTTCATTAGGCGCAAACGTAATGAAGACACTAAACATGGGTAGATCAGAAGCAAGGACCATGTGCCTGTTCCTCCTTCATATATTGCCAGCAGATTTCATACCATGAGAATAGATAGGGCAAATAAACCTCACTATATTTGCTCAGGAATACAAGAAAAGATATAGTCTATTATACCATTCATAACCCAAGGGAAGTAACTATAACTGTTGGCAGTCATTACCATCATGAACAGTGATAGGAGTACATTTACTAGTTCCAGGAAACAAAACAGCAATGAAGTACTAACATCAATGTGGTGTTAGTACTTTAGAGCTGGAAGGAATCAAAGGGCTAACCCTTCCCGATATCCCACGCATGGCCACCAGTCAATTAGCCCTTCTTTGGTAAATATACCCTAATCCAGATCACAATGTGCCATAATCAATCTAGACATCATAAAAACATTATTTGCAAGGCTAATGGCTCAGGATGATTTAGGCAAATGACCAACAAACTTAGAAAAAGAATTGGATTGCAGGAGATATGTGGCAATCACAGTCTGACTATGAGCCAATTCTATTTGTTGTTCCTTAAACTGGAAACTCTCACTACACAGAGATTACATGCAAGAGGCAAACCCTTCTAACTCCAAGCTCTTGCTGTCTTTGAGCTCAGCAGATCTCCAGGATTGGCTTAAAAGGTATACAGTCCATTGGGGAAAATGGAGATAAAGCATTTTTTGTTCCAACATAAAAGAACAAGTTTCAGCAATTTTATGTTTGTTTAGTGTTATTTTTGCATGTGTACATACATACACAAAGAGCCGCACAGAGCTGGTGAGGGAGTGGCACACGAGGAGGCAACGCATGGGGTCAGCCATGAAGGAGAGAGCACAGCAGCATGTGCAGCACCAGAGCCAAGCCTCAGATGCCCAACAGAATGTCAACGTCCAACTCGCCAGGGTAGGTATGGCCCTGAAAGCAAGCAGGTGGTTGGACAAGGCTCCGTATGTGGCAAGAGTTTAGGGGCGGAGAAGAGACTAATGGGGTGGGCTTGCCAAGGCTGGGGAAGTGAAGGGAGAGGCAGGATATAAAAAGAGATGGCTCCCCAAGGCTGGAGAGGATACAGGTATGCAGAGTCTGGCCTGGGGAACCAGTAGGTCAGGCCACAGGAGGGAGCAGTTGACTTAACCTCCTTCATGGCCATATCTGAGGCCAGGGAAGAGGAATGACAGACAGGGCAGCCAGTGGAGTACCTCACAGCCTCAGTTCAGTCATTTTAGCTTCTAGGGAGATTTCAGGCTTGATTTAATCTAGAACCTACTTACTTATCTTTTTGGTGGTTCATGGTATCCATAATACTCTCTCTCAGTACCACATTTGAAATGAATCAGCTTTCTTTCCATCAGCCAGTAACACATCCTAACACCTAAGGATCTTTTCTAGCTCCTTCATGGGTGCCCTTTCCTGTCTCGTCTCCTTCAGATTTTTTGCTTACAGTCTCCCTCTTGGTTCATGATTCAGTCAAGGAACGGTAGATGTTTAACAATTCTGAATTTCTTCATTGTTGATCTTAAAGCTGTATAATTCTTCAGTAGTCATTGCTTGTGTCTTCTTGATGTTCCTTTCAACAATTTTCATTCCACCTTCATCTAAATCTCATCCATTTCCCATTATGATATGTTCTGCAAATCATTAGATGAGCTTGTAGAGGATTGACATAGCCAACTCTCCCCAATGCCCGACAAGATCGCTCCCCAATGCCTTCTGCGCCCTCATTCCAGGCTTGCTCCTTGGTTTATCCAGGAGTTGCGGCTAATGACATGAAGGATAAGATGGTTAGAGAGAGAGTGGTGGCGTGCCTGTAACGAAGCTACAAGAACCTCTTATAGGAAGTTTATGAGATCCTATGAGATGGCAGTCAAAGCTGCTAAGAGAGAGTACTATGTGGCTACGATTGCATCTGTGAGCTCACACACAGCCCAATTGTTTAGAACGATTTGGTCTATTACTGCTCTGCAACAAGGCAGACCAAATGCTAGGGAACTGGACATTGGCTGTAAGGCTTTTGCGAGCTATTTCGCAGATAAAGTCTTGTTGCTCCGCCGCAACCTCCCCACCGCAGTTGAAACAGTGAGTGAACTCAAGGCTCCATGCATGTCTTCTAGTCAGGTTATGGATTATTTCAGTCCGCTCAGCCTAGAGGAAGTCAACAAATTGCTCCTAACTGTACGCCCCACCACATGTTACCTCGACCCGTGCCCTTTGTGGCTAATTAAAGCTGGCTGCAATGGGTTTCAAGGTGCCCTAAGGAAGATTATCAATAAGTTCCTGTCAGAGGGACTGTTCCCTAGGGCACTCAAGGAAGTGGTGGTCCATCCTCTCCTGAAAAAGCCATCCTTGGATCCGGCCGAATTGGCAAGTTACGGGCTGGCAATTCAGTTACAGACTTCTTTGGATGATGCTTCCATTTTAGACCCCTTCCAGTCTGGTTTTTGCCCGGGCCATGGGATGGAGACAGCACTGGTCACCCTCACGGACGACCTCTGGAGGCATCTGGATTGATGTGGATCGGTAGTGCTGTTGTTGGACCTGTTGGCAGCGTTCGACACGATTGACCATCAGCTACTGATCCACCATCTCGCCGACACTTGCAATGGCTTGCTCCTTTCTTCAAGGTTGGGGACAAAGGATGGCACTAGGGGAACAGGTATCCCAAAGGCACCCACTGGACTGTGGACTGCCCCAAGGGGTGGTGCTTTCCCCAATGCTATGCAGGAGCACAACCAGCCTGTGCTGAAAGCAGTGTACTGGCTGCTGATAGCATACCGAATTCACTTCAAGGTGCTGGTTCTTACCTTTAAAGCCCTTTACGGTCAGGGGCCTACATACCTGAGAGACTGCCTTTCCCCACATGTTCCCTAGAGAGCACTGTGGTCAGGGTCCCAAAATCGACTGGCCCTCCCAGGTCTTAAAGACGCCAGGCTGGCCATAACCAGGGCCAGGGCCTTTTTGGTGGTGGCTCCGCACTGGTGGAATGAACTCCCAGAAGACATCAGGACCCTGTGGGACCTCATGCAGCTCCACAGGGCCTGCAATACTCTTCCACCAGGTGTTCAACTAAGGAGCCATCCCCAATAATTGAAAGGTAGAGAGTCTTGTCCCCTGGAGCTACCATTCAACAACCTGTGCCTGCCGCATTTAGAAACAGATCAATGAGCTGATCATCAGGATAGACCATTGAATTGTTGCCGCCATTCGTCGGACTCAATTTCAGTTGGCTGAACCCCAGCTCAGGCACAGGACCTCTGTCTTCGTCAGATTCAATTTCAGTTGGCTCAGTCTGAGCCAGCCAGCCACAGCTTGCAATGCCCAGTCCAGATCTTCCAGTGTAGAGTCAGACTGGCTGCCCAACAACAGATAGAGCTGGGTGTCATCTGCATACTGGTGACATCCCAGCCCATGTCTCCGGGCAATCTGGGCAAGGGGGCACATGTAGATGTTAAATAACATTGGGGACAGCACCGCCCTTTGGGGCACTGCACAAATCACTGGGTGCCTTTGGGATAGCTGCTCCCCTAGCGCCACCCTTTGTCCCTGACCCTGAAGGAAGGAAGCCAGCCATTCCAAGGCAAGCCCCTGGACTCCAGTGTCGGAGAGGCAGTGGATCAGTAATTGATGGTCAACAAATGCCGCTGACAGGTCCAACAGCAACATCACTGCCAATCCCTCCCGATCCAGATGCCTCCGGAGGTCATCCATGAGGGCGACCAGTGCCATCTCCGTCCCGTGGTCTGGGTGGAAACCGGACTGGAAAGGATCTAGAATGGAAGTGTCATCCAAAAAGCTCTGTAGCTGAATTGCCACAGCCCTCTCAATTATTTTGCCCAAATAGGGCAGATTAGAGACTGGCCAGTAATTAGCCAATTCGGCCACATTCAGAAATGGCTTTTTCAGGAGGGGACAAACCACAGCTTCCTTGAGTGCCCTAGGGAACTGTCCCTCTGAGAGGGACTTGTTGATAATCTCCCTTAGGGCATCTCAAAACCCATCACGGGTCACGACAGCACGTGGTAGGGCGTACAGTTAAGAACAGTTTGTGAACTTTCTCCAGGCTGAGTGGACTGAAATAATCCATAACCTGACTAGAAGATGTGCATGGAGCCTCGAGTTCATTTACTGTCTCAACTGTGGTGGGGAGGTCACAGCGGAGCGACAGGACTTTATCTGCAAAGTAGCTCACAAAGGCCTCACAGCCAGTGTCTAATTTGCTAACATTTGGTCTGCCTTGTGGCAGAACAGTCATAGAGTGAACTATTCTAAATAATTGGGCTGGTTGTGAGCTCACAGATGCAATTGTGGCCGCATAATACTCTCAGCGGCTTTGACTGCCATCTCATAAACGTCCTATAAGATGTTCTTCTGGCTTCATCGCAGGTGCACCGCTACTGTCTCTCTAGCCATCTTAGCCTTCGCTTCATCAGCTGCAACTCCTGGGTAAACCAAGGAGGCAACCTAGAGTGAGGGTGCAAAGGGCGTTGGGGAGTGATCTCATCAATGGCTGCTGAGAGTCAGCTGTGCCAATCCTCCACAAGCTCATCTAACGAGCCACCAGGGGGCCTCAAATCCCGCAGGGCCATTTGAAGCCACATAGGGTCCATTTGGCTCTGCGGGCAAGCTGAAAACTGCTCGCCGCCCAAACAGGGTTGGGTGAAACATTCAGATGGGCCTTCAGGGCATGATGGTCTGACCATGGCACTGCTGAGGCATTAACCCGGTCTACTGTGACCCCTGGTGCGAAGATCAGATCGAGCAGGTATCCGGCCCGGTGAGTGGCAGTAATTACATATTGGGAGAGTCCCAGCACCACCATGGATGACACTAGGTCTACATTGTCCACATGGACATTGAAATCACACATTGTCCACATGGCTACATTGTCCACATGGACATTGAAATCACACAGAACAGTCAGTCTAGGGTGTTCCAATGCCCAGCCCGAAACTGCCTCCACCGGGGATGGCAGACTGCTGGCCGGTTCTTTTTTCATCAAAAAACAAAAGATAAAGTACAAGCAAAGACAAGTCTTACCTTACAGTAATTATGTTTTGTTGTCATAATTATTTATGTTTGGTTTTTAATATGTTTTTGCTGTTTTGCTATCTGCAGTATGTGATTATTTTTAAAAGGGAATCTTTTTTGCATTAAATTTTGTACAATAATGAAACCATTCTCCTCTATTCATTAAAAAATTCAATAAAAAGGTATGCAATCCTTTTATCTGGGTCACATCTAACTATGGGGCTGGCTATGGGGATGGTGGAGGCCAGATAATAATCATTTTTAATGAAGTCCTAGTTTTACATTTAAAACGCTAACTTATCAGTAGGCTCACATTAAATTGTTCAGTAATTTGTCAGTATTTGGCAATTTATTTTTTGAATTTTGGTCAGTAAAATCAGTATTTTTGACACTCTGACTAGTTTCCACCCCTGGGAGTGCCTTCCTTGGCCTGAGTTTGTGGGTCTCTGGTTCAAGTTAGAAAGTGGGGTGCCCCTGCTTTTGGGGATACCCTGGAGTAAGGCACTACCTATGGGCTACAGTAGAAGATTCCCCATGTTAATTGGAAAGTAATGTCTACGTGTTCGTGGGGGTGTGCAAACATGTTCTCTTCTGCTGATAGGGCTGTTGATTCCTGAAGGGAGTGGATGCATATTAATCTGGTGTCTCATCTGTGACCATTTTGCCTTGTTCAACTCTGCTGGGAGTTTAGCCTTTTGACAGAGACTAAACTCCTTAAGATATTGCTCTCATCTTTGCTGACACAGATTCTAAGGTGTGCATCCAAGAGGGGACTTCTTGATACCTCTTTTGAATGTTTTGATGGTATGTAGTAAATACGTACACTGCAGAACACATACTGTCTAAAATAATAATCTACCTGGACCCTTCACATATGAACATATACAGACTAGAAGTGGGTCATAGGGACCATATCACTTTTCTTGGCCCTTGTTCACTGGCTTCCATTTTGTTTCCAGGCACAATTCAATGTGCTGGTCTTGACTTTCAAAGCCCTACCTGGGGGCGTGGCATCGGCATGGAAAATGGCGGACACCTTAATCTACTCGCTCCGATCTTGATCTCCACTTCCCTCAGTCAAAGCGCTTAAAAAAATCAACACACAGCCTAACAGGACATGTGAAAAGGTGGGCAATCAAAAAAGGCATACAAAGGTACTGTTAAAACCTTTATAAAGTCTCTAACTTCGTCTGAGGTAACCGGACAACAAGGCACTAGAAAACAAAAACGCAGCAACAAAATGGTGGACGAGCCTGTTACAGTAAAGACTCTGCAAACAGCTTTAAAATCTGTCTTACAAAAAACAGCTTTGGGCTGTTTGATCTTGCACACAAGCAGTCTGGAAGGGGATGGGGAGAATTTCAAAGCGTCTTCAGAGACTGAGACCTTCAAAGATCAAATGCACAGGAGATTAACAATTTTGGGGAGACATTTGCAGGGAAAACAGAAGAAATATAAACTGTATAACTAATTTGTAGCAATATATCTTGATTGTTTGCATGGTGAAACTGACTAATGAGAAGATTTACCTAAAGTGAGCTCTCAAACTGCAAAAGAAAAACAACAACAACACACATTTGTTCATATATTATTTCTTTCTTCCTTCTTTTCTCTGAACCTTTACTGATACTTGATAAATGACTGATTAAGAATATAATCTGTAGTTACAAATATTGACTATCTTTATTGTCTTAATTGATTAGTGAAAGTTAGAAGTAATAGTTGGTTTATTTGAAGCAATATGTTTTGGATATTTGTAATGTTCTAACTGATGGTTGGTAAAAAATTATAGGGTAGTTTTGACTCCTAAAGTGGGCCTTGTAGAGAAAAAAATAAAAGTAATGGGCTAATTACCTAGAGAAGGTGTAATGACCCTAAGTGTTGTGAGAGAAAAGAAGGATCTATATAGTGTGTGGTGGAAGTATATTGGCATTGTAAAGTTGAGAGCTGATGTTATGGAGAAAATAAAAATTACTACGTTTAGGTTTGCAAACAAAGGGGACTTTGAAAGCTAACAATGCTAAAAATATGAAAGAACATCTTAAAGGGACTAGATTGATATTATATAAGAAATTTGAACTATCTAACTGCTGTGAAGTACCTGTGTTTTTTTCTTTTTTTATTGTTATAAAATTGATTAATAATAGTAATAGCAGATAGGATATAGAAAAAATGAATTTTTAGTGGGAACAGAATTTTACTGATATCTGTTGTGGACTATAGATTAAGAAAGGGGAAAAGGGAATTATGTATCTAAAGATGTTATGAATGAGGCAATGGCTGGATACTTTTGAAGTGTATGGCTCTCTCTTTTTGTTTTATATAACTCTTTAAAAAAACTAATAAACCTTGCCCATCAACATGGGCAAGCAGGGGGAAAATCTGCCTTACAAAAAACTGGAGAACATAAATACACAAATAAACAAAATTTTGCAGCCATTGGTGGAACAAATAGATGATATAGCAAAGACACTGGAAGAGACAACAACTAAAACAGAAACAGCACTAACGCTGGGACAGACACTACAAGCAGAAAATGAAAACATGAGAGAAAGAATTATAATTCTAGAAGCAACAACAAGAAGACAGAACCTAAAATTTAGAGGGTTCCAAGAGGACCAAAATGAAATTCCAGAATTGCTGAATATAATGAGCACATGGCTGGTGACAATTTTACAATGTGAAGAAGGCGACCCCCCAGTCATATTGAAAACTCACAGAATAGGTGTTCAAAACAATCCAAATAGAAAATATCCCAGAGATATATTGGTGACTTTTGCAGATTTGAGAGTTAAAGCAGCAATTCTAAAAATAGCACGAGAGAAAGGACACTTACTATATCAAGAACAACAGATCTCTGTCTTCCCAGACTTGCCTATGGAAGCTTTGCAGATTCGCCAGAAACTGAAACTGACTACTCAGAAACTCAGAGAAGAAAAAATCTACTACAGATGGAGCTCCCCAGGGAAACTAACAGTAAGACACCAAGGCAAGATGTACCATGCTACAGATGAGGACAGCGGAACACGCCTTCTACAAGATCTAAACTTATTGCCAACAGACTTTCTATGACTCTATCACCTTTTAAAGCCAGCAAAGTTCCAATCAGAATCTCTCCAGGCAAAGCAGGAAAATAAAAGAAGATAAACAGGACTAAGAGACAACACACCCAGGATGTGCATAAGTATAAGAAATAAGAATATAAGCTTTGGCTTCTAATAGCCTTATTGAAATATGTTGTAATGTGTGAGGGAAGGGGGGAAGGGAAAGGGGGTTCGAGTATGGATACTGCTCCACAAAGCAACTAGATAAAAGGTTAGGGATTAGGACAACACAGTTTGAAGGTCAAGAAAGGAGAAAGATTGACCTAGAAGGAGAAAGATAGAACTAGGTAGAACTTAGAACAGTTGGAAGTTAACTTTAGCTTAAAGTTAGAATTAGAAAAACAGACAAAGTTGGTACAGAGTATTTCAGAATAAGATTTAGAGGGCACTTGAGCAAAGAGAAATATGTTAATCTTAAGGGAAAATAGATTAAAATTCATTTTAAAAAAAACAACAAATTGAGAAATTTATCAAGCAACTATGTACAAAGTCCTATCTTGGAATGTGAGAGGGATGAACAATAGAATTAAGCTTAAACGTATAACAACACAGATCTTAAAATCCAAGCTGGACATTGTGTTTATACAAGAGACTCATCTTAGAAAGGAGTCTGACCCTATTTTAGTCACAACATGGTATAGTCAACAATTTGCATCTCCAGGGTCTTCGAAAGCCAGAGGAGCAGCGATTTTAGTAGCTAAAAATGTTTGTTTTGTGTCTAAAAAAACTTTGAAAGACCAGTTGGGCAGATTTGTATTTGTCAAAGGAGAGTTGAATGGTAAAATGATTACACTTGTTTCATTGTACGCACCAAATTCTAACCAAATTGATTTTGTCAAAGATACTTTAGAAATAAGAATATTCCAAGAAGGTGACACATTGCTAGGGGGTGACTTTAATTATGTAATGAAAACTAATCTAGATAAATGTAGATAAATCCCAAAAAAGAAGAAACAAGGATCTGATACAGAATTGCAAAAAATAATTAGGCAAAATGGATTATTTGACATTTGGAGGCTTAAACATCCATCGGAGAGAGATTACGCTTATTACTCCTCAATATTTAATTCATATACAAGAATTGATTATATTTTAGGCACACATAAATTGTTAACAAAAATAAAAGAAGCAGACATTAATTTGAAGATATGGTCCGACCATGCTCCAATATCTTGTACTATACAATTTAACCAAGAATCAAAGACAACAAAAAATGGGTCTTAAACAAGTCACTTTTATTAAGACCAGAGATACAGCAACAAATTACTGAACACATAAGAATTTTTCTACAACATAACTAAGCTGAAGACACTTCATATCAAAACAATTGGGACACTTTAAAAACAGTGTTAAGAGGTCATTTAATTTCAATTGCCTCTTACCAAAAAAAGGGGAAAGAAGATACTATAAACACTCTGCAAAGTAAAATAATAAACTTGGGGAAAAAAGACACAAAGAAACAGGTAGTAAAATAATTTTAACTCAATTAACAGCTGAAAGAAAATTTTTGGAAACTACAATTACAAATAAAATCCAAAAAGATTTGTTATATATCAAACAACAACAAATTTTATAAAGTTTTTAAATTGGATTTAATTAATCAACTAGTGAATTTATTTAACAATATTATAGAGACAGGGAAATTGCCACAAACCTGGCAACAATCAGAAATAATTTTAATCCCAAAACCGATTAAAGATGCAACATTAGCAGCTTTATATAGGCCAATTACGCTCCTAAACACAGACTCAATTTTTTTTACAAAAATAATAGCAAATAGGTTAAAACAAATCTTACCAGACTATATAAATAAGGATCAAACAGACTTTTTACTCCAAAGAAATCTTATAGAAAATATTAGGAAAACTATAGATATAATACACTACTGTGAAAATCAAGCTATAGAAGCTATTCTCCTATCATCATATGTGGAGAAAGCTTTTGACAGCATTAATATAAAATATCTAATACAACTAATGGGCTTTGGAAGTAAATTTCAAAGAACCATACAGTCACTATACACAAACCCAATGGCGACACTAATAGTAAATAAACATAATTCTAATAAAATTCACTTACAAAGAGGCACACAGCAGGGGTGTCCCCTGTCCCCCCTCCTATTCATAATGGCTATGGAACCTTTAGCAGAAATCATAAGAATAAATAAAAACATACAAGACCTAAAATAAACCAACAAGAACACAAATTGTCAATTTATGCAGACGACCTACTGCTATATATAACGAATCCACTAGATTCTTTAATTGGTCTTAGACAAAATATTGAAGACTTTGGGAAAATTTCAGGAATGACCTCTAGTAAAGAAAAATCAATAATGCATATACTAATATCAGACAATCTCAACTAAAAAAGATAACAGAACAATTCAAATTCAAACACTCCAATAAACCTTGGAGATATTTAGGGATTTATATACCCCCGACTTTAGAAACATTATTAGACTGTAACTTCAATAAACTACACAATGAAATTGAGTAAATTTTAGAACACTTTCTAGATTAACATCAAGAGGAGGCATAGACTTACCTAACCTATATACATATTATGAGACCTCAAATATAGCAAATTTAATAAAAGCAGCAACTTCACATCAACCCCCAACATGGGTACAAATTGAATTAGATACAGAAACAGAAATGATAGGTTCATTATATGATCTATTATGGACCTCAGAAACAGGATTTTAAAAAAGTTACAAATAGCTTATTAAGAAACTCTTTAAAAATATGGGGGGAAAGACAAAACATATT
>NW_015168735.1:83325-92750 GCF_001447785.1 Gekko japonicus | reverse complement strand
GGGGGTTGCAAGCATAGGGGGGATGCTTGCCTTGGTTCCACTGTCTGATGGGGGGGTCTGCCCAGGTGAACTTTCCCTGTGAGTTTGCTGTCTTATTTCTGAGCTGTTCCATAGACTCCTGTAACTGCAGCTGTCTTTTCTGGAAAGAGCATTGGAGAGACTTTTTGGGGGAGTCTGTAACTGGGACGCCAGAAATGTAATCCACCCCCAACTTGAAGAGATTGTAAAAGAGCAGGTGGCAGGGTGAGGTTCCCTGTGCATTTGGTGTGTGTAACTTGCAGGGGGTCCATTCTATATACTTTTGAACCTGTGTCTGACATGTCCCCCCAAAAAACACTTCCCTGACTTGACCTTAGTCCTGTTGGGTTCACAGTGCCACAGTGGCACTAGTTCTGCTGGGCACATTGCACTGGTTCTGCTGGGCTTGCAAAAATGCCTCCAACCTTCAGTTTCTACTGCAGAGATTCTCTGGGACTTCGATTCTGTTCTGCATGGCTTCTGTTGTCCTTGCTTTTTTGCTGTTTTTCCCTCCATAGGAGCACCTTCTTTGGGGGGCTGTAACTTGGACCCCATAAATCCAATCCTCATCAAACTTGGAGGGCAAGTAGAGGAGAGTCATCTGGAGATCTCTTGCATGTTTGGCATCTTTAATTTGCACAGGATCCATTCTATACAATCCTGACCCTCATGAACCTGTGCTTGTCATTTCCCCAGAAAATGCTTTCCTGGGGACACCTTCTTTGGGGGAGCCATAACTCGAACCCCATAAATTCAATCCTCACCAACCTTGGCATGTAGGTAGAGGTGGGTTAGCCGGATATCCCTTGTGAGTTTGGTGTCTCTATCATGCTGAGGGGTGTTCTACCATGTCACAAACCTCACAAATGAAACTGGTTTATTTGTGATGTTTCATGGTTCATGAAGCTGGCATACCATGAACCATACCACATTTTCCCAGTTCATGCCCATCACTACTCAACACCAGTTCTCTAGGTGAAATCCATCTGGTTGTCCTCATGAATTACCCCTGCATTGACCCATGTGGATCTATAAGAACCAGATCATCACTGAGACAGTACCCTAAGACCACAATTGTACCTTTAAAGATTGACTACCTCTTTCAATAGTCTTTCAGTAGTCATGTATGGCTGCGAGAGTTGGACTATAAGGAAGGCCGAGTGCCGAAGAATAGATTCTTTTGAACTATGGTGCTGGAGAAGACTCTTGAGAGTCCCTTGGACTGCAAGAAGATCAAATCAGTCAATCCTAAAAGAAATCAACCCTGACTGTTCCCTGGAAGGCCAGATAATGAAACTGAAGCTCAAATACTTTGGCCACCAAATGAGAAGGAAGCACTCACTGGAGAAGACCCTGATGCTGGGAAAGATTGAAGGTCAAAGGACGGGGACGGCAAAAGATGAGATGGTTAGACAGTGTCATAGATGCAATGAACATGAAATTGAACAAACTTCAGAGGACGGAGGAAGACAGGAAGGCCTGGCATGATCTGGTCCATGGGGTCGCGAAGAGTCGGACTCGACTGTGCGACTGAACAACAACAACACTGATCCCTCCTTCCTAATGCTTTGTGTTTTGTATGTATTTTAGCTTCTAAAAGTTGTTTCAATGAGATACGTTTAGGAGAGGGTGTTTAATGTTTTTATAATGTATTATTTAAATTGTTCATTGCTTTGACCCTTGTAAGGGCAGAAAGGCAGGATATAAATTTTGTTAATAAATAAGATAGATGGGGAGGCACTACTGTTGGTGCCATGTCTCCAAGTGTGTATGAATGAAGCAAGCAGCCACTTAGGTGAAGCCAGTAACATGGATCTTTCCTATATATTTTCAGGCTAGGTGGGAAAAGTGAGAAGAAACCACTCGATTTGCACTGCTCACATAGTTACTGTTTCCAGGCTTTAATGAAGTGGCATGGGATAAACCCTTGGTGTCATGACTGGAGATGTTGAATAGCACCCTACTTAGAAGCATCTCTTTCAGAAGTTAATTGATCTCCTTCAGATATAGAAACCAGCCTTTATTATTGCTCTTGTGTGAGTCCCTTCTTAGCTACATTTGTCAAGACATCTCAGGAGAATGTTCCATTAGACTGGGCTTTGTTTAAGATCTTGAAGGTTTATTTCATTGCCCCTACCTACTAACTACTTTATCAAAGGCTGTATTTGCAGGAATGTTTTTGATGCTGTCAGGTTGATTTTGATATTTTTTTTCTAGCATTCATACACACAGTTCGTGTACACTTCATGCTGAGAAAATGTTATGTAATCTCTGTGGGGCCACTGCAAATGGAAGCATTTCCAGCTTCCATGGAGCACCTGTAGTGTTTGAATCAGCCTTAAGGTACATATAAGTAGGTGTATTGACTCTTCTGGGACCACTGATATTCTTCATGAGTTTGCCTAATGTGGAATCATTCTCACTCAATTTCCCATCTGTTCATCTTGCCAGTAATTTTATTTGCATCAGGAGTTGTTTTAGGAATAGTGTAAGGTTCTAAAGTACAGTTAGGAAGAAAGATGCAGTATTAATGATCTGGAAAGATGCATTTGGGGAACTGATAAACACATAATGTTGATGAGGACATAAAATGGAGGCTACCAGCTGTAAATAAAAAAATAATGCACAGTTAAGGGTAGAGTCTCTCCCCCTCCCCCAGATAATTGCATTTTCAGCCTGGCTTTCTTAACATCAGAAAGGGGTGGGGGGGAGTATTTATGCTTTACTGGCACGGCTGTCACGATCTGAGCTCTGGAGCACATTTCACCAGCAGACAAGTGAAAGCAAAGTGAAGTGCTTTCAAGAAGGAAAGGTGGGGAAAGCAGCATTAAAAAAACATTATGGGGAAGAATAAAAGAGATCATGAGAAAAAGAAACCAAGCTTTGCTGGGAAAAGGAGTCACCTCACTGCGTGAGTGCCCTAATTATAGAGAGAGAAAGGGAAATGCAGTTTCTTCGTGAATTTAAGGTGCCTTCTTGAAAACTCTCTAGAACTAAAGAATCTTGATGAGATTTTGTTTTATTGGTAGACCTGTACTTGCAGTTAAAAGGGGTGGGGGGAGCGAAAAGGGAAAGCTACCCCAGTTTCCAAAGGATCACGGCTGCGGCCGAGTTTTCATTATATCTTTTCCCCAAGAGGGTGATCGGATTAAATTACTGCAAATTCAGCCTGAACAAGACTCCCCCCCCCGTTTCCTGACCCCTCCCCGCAGTATAGGGGGGAAGGGAGCCTCAGCCATCAGCACCAGGAGACAGCAAGGCACGGTACGAGAGGGAGGAGAAAAGTGATCGACAGATTCAATGAGGAGAAGGCAGCCAACTGGCTTCCAGGGAGACTGGAGACAATTGATCTGCGGGAGCTGGCTCTGGCTCCTTCTTCAACGTGATGTGCAGCCCCCAGCGTCGTAGCATTGCCGCTCGCCTTCGCTGGCCGCAGAGTCTCGTTGTCGCCGCGGGGATCGTGCTAGATTTCGACCAAGCGAGCCAGAGTCCTCCGAGGAGGCTTCTCGTCCTTTGTATGGCATCATTGCACTGAGAAGCAGGCTGCTTCTGCAGTTATTCGGGCGCCGTCGGGTCCCCACGTGGACTGGCGGGTGCTGGTCACATTGGCAGGCGGGTGCTGCAGACTGAAGCGTGGGGAGCGGCGGCGGCGGCGGCAGCTCGAGACCGTCTTTGCCGAAGCAGGTCCGCACCGCCGTGAGGCTCGCTCGGTTGCAGCAGGGGCGAGAAAAAGGAAGCCGCGCCACCCTTTGCAGCGAAGCTCAGCGGCTGCAGCGGCGGAAAGATGCCGGCAGCTGCTGGCGACGGGCTCCTGAGCGAGCCCCCAGCGGCCAGCTTCGGCGACAGCGGGGGTGAGCCCACGACGCCTCCCCCTGGCCCGGAGGGAACTTTCCTGGCGGCCTGGGTCAACGCGGCGGCGTCCCGGGAGCGGCTTCGCGAATTCCAGCACATCAAGCGCGTTGGCAACTATCTGATCGGCAGGAAGTTGGGCGAGGGCTCCTTTGCCAAAGTGCGGGAAGGGATGCATGTAGTGACCGGAGAAAAGGTACTTATCCTCCCCCCTCCCCTTCCCGCTCCTCGGGGTAGCTCCCCTTCGTTCCGTGAGACCTAAAGCGGGGTCTCCTTCCTTGCGGCGGCCCCATCGGGAGCTGCCGGCCCAAGGGCAGCCGCCTTTATTCCAAAGAGGTGGACTGTCCCGGTTAATTTCTTGATTTGCAGCTGCCGAGAGCCGCCTTTGTCCCGCCAGTAATCTCGCTCTATGCACGCAGTCGAGCGGCTGCAGCTCCTCACTTCGCCTTCTACGGTGCCCCCAGCTGCTTCTCCCCATTTCCCCTCCCAGATACCGCTAGCAGTTCGCCCACAGGGGCCGCTGTTTATTAGTTTCCCACTCGTTCCACAACTTCTCCCCTTCGTTGCGACAGTACTGGATGTGGGCTGTAGCGCGGGCTTTTCGTAGCTGGGGCAGCGTGCTGCCACCAAACTCGCCCCCCACCCCCGTTGTTCCACAGGTTGGAAAAGGGGGAAGGCTTGTTCTTATCTGAATTTTAAAAAAAAACAAAGCTAATACACCAGGATCATACAGACGTCGAAGGAAAAATAAATAAATAAAACGAACTCCAGTAAAGGAAGCCGTGTGTTGCCTTGGCACGTTCGATATCTAGTTACACAACCGTATTCGCCGTGCCAGTCTATACATTGTTATTCTGTCATTTTCAAGCTGCTCATGAATGGCTGAGACAGAATATCCTAAGAGAGAGGGACTGGACCAAGATCACCCAGTAAGGCTTGGAGGTTTCTTTACATGGCTGAGTGGGGATTTGAACTCTAGTCTCAGGGCATATTCCAAGCTTCAAATCACCACACTGGTTCTCTTCTTGAGATCGGTTAGCTTGAGAAAGAACTGCATTGCTCCAGGCTACAAACTGTATCACGTTTAGCACTGGGAAAAGGCAATAGAATAGAAACACAATGTATTAGAAACTCTGGATTATTTCTTGAAAGAGGGCAACAGTGGCATTTTAGAAACCTGACCGTTTATTGTTTGGGAAGGCATTGTATTATGTTGGCACTGTACTAAGTATGCTCTGCATACCGTAAGGATGACTTAATTTCTGTTATTCTCCTGTGCTTTTTGCTGTTAGGTTTCCAAATGTAATAGCAAAATAATATAACACCTAATAATTTCTGCAGTTTGCTGTTTGCCAGCTGAAAACTGACTTTTGTGTTTAGAGGCTGTTGAATCTGATGCTGTTAAAACAAGGTAGTGTTTAACCTTGGACACAGAACACTGAGGTATAACATTCAGGAATATTTATGAAGGAATCCTTTCACTTTCATATTTCACAAATAGCAGCACTTATGTCACTTACCCTGAGATAACATAAGGCCATTTTAGGGATAATAAGGAAATACGTAATTTGAAAATGACTTGTCTGAAACATTTACAAACTCATTTGCCGGTTAGGTATGTAGTTTAAGGCTTGAATATTAGATTTTGGGTCATTACAGTGGTGTGTCACCTAATCTTCCAATTGCCCATGAGTGCTTAAAATGCTAACTCTGTAATTAATCCACTACCTTTCTAAAATGACTTTGTTTGCGTTTTTAACTGAGAGTAATCCCTATTAAAATGAATAAAATGCATAGAATCGGGCTGTTAGTTTGCATTTATAACTAGTTTCAGTTTATATTTAGTCAATAAATGGTTACTTTTCGGTCTGCCTCACAAATTCTTTGACATTTGAAGGTTCATGTGTTTCCTTTGAAGTAATAGTAGACATCATCTGGGTTCAGTGCCTCTTCTGGGCTCACTGGATGCTGCAGCTGAGCAGGTATAAATCAGAATAGTAATCTGGATGGGCAATAATTGGGAGTACTGTGTAAGAGCATAATAGAAATAAATATAGTTTAAGAAGCAAAATACATATTGCTTTTTAAAATTATTCATGTAGCTTGTGCATGTTTGCGCAGAAGTCTTACTCTCACATAAAAGCATATGCACATTCTGTTTCTAAAAGATCTTTATTGGTCACTAGAAGCCTTAAGCATCTTATTGGTCATCTTGTCCAGCCTCCTGCTCAGTGCAGGAAATCCAAAGGGAGAGTATCCCAATAGATGGCAAGAAGAGATGAAGAAGAATCATGCTAAACCCATTTCTTAGGAATGAGGAAAAAAAGAAAGAGGTGGCATTGTATGAAGGACATCAAGCCTTAAAGTTATGTATGTATATAACAGCTGACACTGGGTTAGCATACTGGATTAGAAGTGAATAGTTTAAGCCTTGGAGTAGGCTCTTTGTGTGCTTGGGAGAATTGAGCCTGCCTTATTGTCAGTCCAGTTCTCAAAGTGTGTGTGTGTGTGTGTGTGTGTGTGTGTGTGTGTGTGAAGTGCCATCAACTTGCTTACAACTTACATGAACCTATGAATTAATGACCTCCAGAATGTCATAAGAACGTAAGAGAAGCCAATGTTGGATCAGGCCAATGGCCCATCCTGTCCAACACTTTGTCACATAGTGGCCAAAAATACCAGGTGCCATCCGGAGGTCCAGCAGTGGGGCCAGGATACTAGGAGCCCTCCCACTGTTGCCCCCCTCCCAAGCACCAATAATACAGAGCATCACTTGCCCCAGACTGAGAGTTCCTATCTATACCTTGTGGTTAATAGCAACTGATGGACCTCTGCTCCATATGTTTATTCAATTCCCTCTTGAAGCCATCCATGCTTGTACCTGCCACCACCTCCTGTGGCAGTGAATTCCATGTGTTAATCACTCTTTGGGTGAAGAAGTACTTCCTTTTATCTGTTCTAACCCAACTGCTCAGCAATTTCATTGAATGCCCACAAGTTCTTGTATTGTGAGAAAGGGAGAAAAGTACTTCTTTCTCTACCTGCTCTATCCCATGCATAATCTTATAAATCTCAATCATGTCACCCCTCAGCCGTTGTTTCTCCAAGCTAAAGAGCCCCAAGCGCTTTAACCTTTCTTCATAGGGAAAGTGTTCCAACCCTTTTATCATTCTAGTTGCCCTTTTTTGTACTTTTTCCAATGCTATAATATCCTTTTTGAGATGTGGTAACCAGAACTGTACACAGTACTCCAAATGAGGTCGCACCATCGATTTATACAGGGGCATTATGTTACTGGCTGATTTGTTTTCAGTTCCCTTCCTAATAATCCCCAGCATAGCATTGGCCTTTTTTTTGCAGTCCCACACTGTCTCGACATTTTCAGTGAGTTATCTACTAGGACTCCAAGATCTCTATCTTGGTCAGTCTCTGCCAGTTCAGACCCCATCAACGTGTATTTATATTTAGGGGTTTTGGCTCCAATGTGCATCACTTTGCACTTGACCACATTAAACTCCATTTGCCATGTTGACGCCCACTCGCCCATCCTCGACAGATCCCTTTGGAGTGCCTCACAATCCTCCCCGGTTCTCACCACCCTGAACAACTTTGTGTCATCTGCAAATTTAGCCACTTCACTGCTTATTCCCAACTCCAAATCATTAATAAACAAGTTAAAAAGCATCAGACCAGTACTGATCCCTGTGGTACCCCACTGCTTACCACCCTCCACTGAGAAAATTTCCCATTTATACTCACTCTCTGTTTCCTATTAATTAGCCAGTTTTTGATCCACAAAAGGACTTGTCCTTTTATCCCATGACTATTGAGCTTACTTAGGAGCCTTTGCTGAGGAACTTTATCAAAAGCTTTCTGGTATCTGGTATCAAAAGCTTATCAAAAGTCAGGGTAAACATCTATTGGGTCCCCCTTGTCCACATGTTTGTTCACTCCCTCAAAGAACACTAACAGGTTAGTGAGACAAGATCTTCCCTTACAGAACCCATGCTGAGTCTGCCTCAATAGTTTTTGTTCATCAATGCGCCTACTAATTCTTTCCTTAATAACAGTTTCCACCAACTTGCGCGGAATCGATGTCAGACTGACTGGCCTGTAACTTCCCGCATCTCCTCTGGAATCCTTTTTAAAGATGGGAGTGACATTAGCTACATCCAGTCTTCAGGAATGGAGGCAGATTTTAATGAAAGATGACACATTTTTGTCAGGAGATCCACAAGTTCACAGTTGAGTTCTTTCAGAACTCTCAGATGTATGCCATCTGGGCCTGGTGATTTATCAGTTTTTAAGTTGTCTATCAGTCGTAGGACCTCCTCATCACCTCAATCTGACTCAGGTCTTTCAACACCCCTCCCGAAATCAGCGCTTCTGCAGTGGGAAGCACTTCTCATCTTCCACAGTGAAGACAGGGGCAAAAAATGCATTCAGCTTCTCAGCCATTTCCCTATCATTCTTCAGTACTTCTTCAGTCCTATCATTAACAGCCTTGTTCAGGTCTTGCAAACTGAGGGCCGTGGCTTCCTTGATTGAGTCAATCCAATTTTGATGCCTTCAACTTTTCCTAGCATTGTTGTCTTTTCCAGTGACTCTTGTCTTCTTGTAATATGACCAAAGTACTATAGTCATTTTGGATATTTTAGCTTCTAGGGAGAGAGTTCAAACTTTATTTGAGGTAGAACCCACTAATTTGTCTTTTTGGCAGTCCACGGTATCTGTAAAACTCTACTCAAGCACCACATTTCAAATGAATCAACTTTCTTCCTGTCTGCCTTCTTCATCATCCAACTTTCACACCCATAGTAATTATTGTGGTATGAGTTATCTTGATCTCGGTCATCAGGGGCACATCCTTACACTTGAGGATCTTTTCTAGGGCCTTCATGGCTGCTTTTCTAATTTCTTGGTTGCTGTTTCTCTTTTTGGATGATGATTGAGCCAAGGAACAGAGAACCTTTAACAATTTAAAGTTCTTAATTGTCATCCTTAAAGTTGTGTAATTCCTCAGTAGTCATCACTTTTGTCTCCTTGATGTTCAGCTGTAATCCTGCTTTGGCACTTTCTGCTTTAACATTCATCAGGAGTTATTTCAGGTGTTCACTGTTTTCTACCAGTAATGTGGTATCATCTGCATATCACAAATTGTTAGTGTTCCTTTCATCAATTTTCACTCCACCTTCATCTAAATCTAATCCAGTTTTCCTTATTATATGTTCTACATATAGGTTGAAGACATGCGGAGATAAAATAATCCTTGACTGACACCTTTGCCACTTGGGAACCATTCTGTTTACCCATATTCTATCCTAACAGTAGCCTCTTCTCCAGAGTATAGTGATGCATCAAAACAATCAGATGTTGTGGCACCTCCAGATCTTCGTGGTCTCTGTGCTTCACACCAATGGGATCTAGTGCGCCTGCGCTGGATCTGCCGGTGCCTAGCAAGCTCTTTTAAAAGGATTTTCGTGCCTAGCCCAACTGAGCATGCTCAGGAGCCCCAGCGAGCATGCCCAGAAGGGCAGGCACGGACATCCCGCCAGTTC